>NC_142418.1:7525000-7805000 GCF_059516105.1 Syngnathus floridae | reverse complement strand
TGTGCACACACAAATGAACATAAAGTGGGATACAATGGAGAACTATTTTTTTGTCTGGAATGTTTACCTGAATTTAAAATCTTTTTAATATCATTTACCTTGTCTTCAAAAGTGTTGACTAAACAATCACCAAGTATTACATTAGGTTTCATTAGAAATGTTGACCTGATTTATTTATTTTTGTGTGATTGAGATTTATACCCCGTTATAATCCTCCTAATTTTAGCATATCTGGTCATTATCTGCTATGAGATCCTGTTATCTCTGGCGACATGCATGCTTGAACAGCGCCCAAATCATCCCCCGTCCATTAATCTGCCATCTGCTTCATTATCACAGTTGCTATTTGCAAAGCATTCAGCTCAGGTACACCCACCCTCCCAGCATTTCTGTGTCGTCGTGCTCAAGGTGGCACACAAAAACAAAGTTTGGATGGGATGAAGCCAAAAGACGCTTTTCGGAGTGGATGCTGACCATGTGTCCCTGGGTGTGGAATTGCTATTTCCGGCCTCACTGCACTGGCCGCAATTGCAAGCACTGAGGAGATGCCCAGGTGGGAACTTGGCAAGGAAACAGTTTTTCTACTATCTACACTCCATGCGGTGCTATCAACTTCCCAAATTAATTATAGGATGACAGGAGTTGCTCTTAGGAATCCCAAACGTTATTGTAGTCAAACCCAAAGAAAGGGAAAGTGTTGACAAATGGTTTGTGTCCTGGTTACGTGGAGTATGATGGATGAAACAAAAAAGCAGCATAAATGCATTTTGGCTTGAAATGTGGCAGGAATTTTCAAGGCCTGCCTAAAAATCAATTATCTCAGCTAGAAATGTGGTATGAATTTAAGCCTTGTTAAAACAAACAATAAACCACTGAAGATACAAAGTAAAGTGGAATATTCATCATCTGTCTTGAAATGTGCTTTGAAGCCCCATCTTAAAATCAATTATCTTAGTGTGTCAAAAATGTAAGTGTTAAAAAAAAGTCATCATAAAAACAATTCTTGGTGTTGAAATTTTGTGTGAACTTTTAACCTTCCTGTTTGAAAAAACATTATATGATAAAGAAAGCTGACTAACAATTATTTTGGCTCAAAATTCTGCACACATTTTCATGCTTTGTTCACAATAACTTGAAAAAAATATATTTCTAGAAATTCTTCAAATATGGAGAAAAGGAAAATGTTGACAAACAACACCCTGGATGCTACAAAAGGCCCCTTTTAAAATACTTCTAATTAAAAAAGGGATAAATCATAATGACAGCGGTGAGTAACAAGTGATTCAGGTATGAATTCTGTGTGTATCATCTAACTGCTCAAAATTGAGAAAAACATTTCAATTTGAAAATTAGATTTCTTTTAGTTCAAAATTTTGCATGAATCCTAATAAACATGAATGAACTGCAAGAATAGGTCAATAGGTCTCATGAAATTTAGCATACATTTCTAAGCTGCCTATTTAAAAAACAAATATTTGAGTTTGAAATTGTGCAGGGACTTTCAACCTCATCCTCAATTATTTTTTTTTTAAATGCAATTCACTTACTGTTTTTTGGTATGAATGTCCAAACTGCCTATTTTTTAAAAGTATTTTTAAGATGTCTGTAAGAAAAACGATTTACTATTTTACCTTAAAGTTGGACATGAATCTTTAATATGGGCCTTAGGGCATGTATATTCAAGCTACCTGTTTACAAAGAAAGCCCTTCTACAATTTAAAAATCCACCTGCTTTTGTGAGTCATCCACGTTGATCTTGCTGATTTTAAACCTCTGGAAGAGACCATATGTGCCCGCTTGTGTCTGTGTTTAATTACCTGTGCAATTTTATGCCGACGTTAAACAGAGGCAATGGAGCCATTTTGGGAAAATAAACTTTTTAAGCGTTGGATGGTCTGAAGCCCTTAAGCATAGTCATTTCCTGCTCCATCTAACTTTTGGATTTTCCAAACTGATCCTTTAGACCAACTTCTAAAAATCATTTTACGCATTGAATTGAATAGAACTGCCATTAATCCACTCCAGCCCCCCAAGAAACACTATTTCATTGTAATGTGTTTTTCTAAAAGGAGTGCTACGGTATAATGTTGTACTGTGTGATATGATGCAAAGAACTGAATAGTTTTGCTTGTTTTGTTCTGTTCAATACATGATCCAAATTAAAAAGGGACGTCAACCAACGAATTTACTTAGTAATAATATTGTCGGTGCTGTCTGACTAGTTGAAACACGGTTTTATGTTTTATTTGTGGAATATTCAGTAAACAGGCAAAATCCACCTGTTTTGGTCTGTTTCAGGGGGCGGCCATTTTGCCGCTTGCTGTCAACTAAAAATGACATCACAGTTGACACTGGGAACTGTGATTTCATTTTCAGTCGACAGCAAGTGGAAAAATGAAATGGATAGAAAAATGGGTGAATTTTGCTGCGGAACTCATATTCCATAAACACAGTATAAATCGCAATGCCATATTTAGACTAGTGGGGGCAGATTCAACATATAAAGAAGACTTCTCCTTTAAAGGTAACTATGGCTCTCCTTGGGGAAAAAAAAAAAAATGAGATGTGCACTGAAGATATGAATCTGATCCTGTGTATTCTTCTCAAGAATAAAAGTAATGAAGGTCATTGTGCTGGTTTACATACGGTGCTTGTCTTACGACACACCTCCTATTCTTTTTCTTCCACGAGTAGCAAGGGGACTATTTTCAACGCAAGATGGGCCGGAGCGTAAATTCACTTTGCATGCTGGCTCACAGTTGGTAGAGTCGGCTCCAAAATACACCACCGAGCAGCAGCCAGCGCACTGCACGGCCTTTATTTTCTGCACTGTTAGACAGCCCCGTGGGATGTCAAATGCTCCTGCTGCTGCTAATATCATCTAAAAGGTGACACCGCCGCCAGTTAGTCACATACACACGGATAATTGCATACTTCGGGCGTACTGTACACGCTGTACGGAGTCATGAAAAAGTATTTGCCCTCTTCCTGACTTCAGTTTGTTCTTATTCTTTTTTCTTCTGTGGCATATTTATCACACTTAGCTGTTCATTTTCCAGGAACACGCACCGGGTCAATATAACTGTAGAATGAATGATAAACGGCATCAAGTGTGTGTGTGTGTGGGGGGGTCATGCATATAAACATTGCTTCATCAACATCTTGATAGTCCAAAACTGATAAAATGTAGCTTGTATTTTCTGCTTCCTACAGTAATCCATCCATGCATTTTCTGAACCGCTTAGTCCCCACGGGGGTCGCGGGTGTGCTGGAGCCTATCCCAGCCGTCAACGGGCAATAGGCACACAGAGACAAACAACCATTTGCACTCACACTCACGGACAATTTGGAGTGCTCAATCGGTCTACGATGTGGGAGGAAACCGGACTGCCCGGGGAAAACCCACGTTGGCCCGGGGAGTACATGCAAACTCCACACAGGGAGGGCCGGAGGTGGAATCGAACCCGCACCCTCCTAACTGTGAGGCGGACGTGCTACCCAGTGCGTCACCGAGCCACCCCTTCCTACAGTAATTTGGAAGAAAATATTTATATCTGTAAAGGACTGCCAAGAACGGTTTCAGTTATTTTTCTGTCAAGGTTCTGTTACATGTACTTAAGAAGACGACTTGTCTTCAATCCAGAGACCCAGTTACTTGTAACAGGAAACCAACAATTACATCACTCTTATTTAAATCAACATAAAGTTTTTGGGGTGAAGATCATATATTATGATTTCTTTGGATACCAATAGCAGTTTAAGTTTGGCATGTATGCTTTGGATTATGGAGAAATGAAAATATACAACTCTCTAATAATAATAAAAGCAGAACTAAAGCAGAACTTGTGACACCCTATTGAGACATTACGGTAATTTAATTGGGAATAAGCAACCACAGCCTAACTGACAAAAATAGTTCTCCATATAACTACAGGATTCATTATCGATTATGTAGCGCTTGTACAAAAGCATTACATTAAAACATGTTTTTGGAAGAGAGACAGAAAAACATTCAAACCAATCTGACCTCAAAAGTAACTGCAAAATTGAGATGACTGTGATCAACCACAATATTTGGAAAGCTGATTTCAATTTCACTAGCCACACGAAGACACAGATACCACAAAATTTGGACAATCAACCCCCCCCCCCCCCCTCCCCCAAAAAGAAAAATCACTTAATTAGACAAGGGGAACCAGACTCCAAGATCTAAAAAAGAAACATATGTCACAATTGAGCAAAACTTAGCAGCCCAGAATAGGTCACAAAGCCATTTCCAAGAATTTATGACTCAAGCAAAGCATGGACATAACCCACTAATGTAGAAAACTGGGAAGAAGGATGAACCTTTCCAGGAATGGTCAGCCAAACCAAAACTACACTCAAATATGACAGAATGAGAACAATCCTGCAAACACATGTGAGCCAAAATGGTTCCACAGTGACGTGAAAGACTCATCGACCGGCGAGGAATTACTTTTTCACATAGGGCCAGATAGGTTTGGATAGTTTCCCCCTTAAAGAAAAAAAAGAGAATTTAGGGACTGCCTTTTATGGGTGGTTGGGGTAAGTAAGCAGGATAGGTAAACATATTCTCCTAGAATAGGAGACTTGATTTTGCAGCACCCAGTAGAGCATTTGGAGCAGCATACATTAATCACAATGATTTTTGTACAGAGTGACAGATACTCATATCAGCATTTGCATAAACACGGAGTGCTTAGGAATCCAAAACCACGCGCCGTAAAGAATGCACGGACTAAGATGAGAACATAGGCATAAACGCTGAGCCTCGGTGAAGCTGCGGGCGACAGCAAATGAGTGAGTGAATAAGATGGATGGCGCAATGCCATCTGCGGGTTCATTTTGAAAAAGCTCAGTTGAAACCCACCTCAGTGGTTCAAGTAGTATAAGGTAATCACTTTCGTTTGAGTTGGCTGCTTACATTGGTTTGTTTTAATTGTGTGTCACTGTCACACTGTGTTTCTTTACAATTTGGGTAACATCTTTGTGACCGACACACTTTCTAAATACATTGATTTAGGTTTAAGTTTGAGGATTTATTCCCCCCTGTAATTTGGGCTAGGGATGAGGCAACCTGTTCAAATTTGCCACACTACCTGAACAGACCCCCAGGAAGACAGAAAAGAAGCCAGTTGAAGTCCAGGACTCACTGTTCTCAAAATGGGAGGGGGACACAAATTCTCACGGGTTGACGTTTTTATAGAGTTCCTGTTATCATTTTTATATCCCCTCCCAACCACCTGTCACTTTGCTTGGGACAAAAAGAGCCTTCAGAACTGAAATTTCTTCTCAATCATTCATTCAAATCAATTCACTCAAATCATTCTCGTTATGAAAGATTTCCTGACAAAACGTGTGGCTTTTTCTTAAATTAACACTTTTGACATTGCTATAGTGTCAGCATTTAATTATAGAGCACAATCATTTTAATGCAAATTAATAAATGCAATATTAAGTCGATTTGAAAATACCTGAATAATAAAAATGGATGAATGATGATCACAATTAAGATTTGATACAGATTTGGCACAGTATGTGTAGAAAATGTGATGAATGCAAAGGTTGGTTAGCTTGATGTTAACACATTATGGAAAACACCATTGACAGACTAATACAACTAGCATCAGTCTTGTTCGCGGCTATGTCATGTGCCTGCACCTTGTTGAAACCTTTGCGCAAGCATCTAGCTCACGAGCTGCAAAAGTTTGGGCACCCCTGCTATAGCGCATGTGTGTGACTGTGTGTATTCAGCTGTGCACTTGTGTATTTCTCCAGTGCACTAGTTCAGGGAACAGGTGATGTGATGTGTTTGAAGTGCGGCTGCTGCGGCGGCGGCAGTGGCAGCAGCGCCAACCTAAGTGTTGCATGCTGCCGGCGGATGGCTTTGTTGCCACATGAAACGTCGTGAAGGAAGAAGCGGGTGGTTGGCGGGGTGGGGAGATTCAGAGCAGAAGCCACAGCCAAACACAAGTACCCTCTGACGCTTTGGATTTAACTTAAAGTTTAACTTTTTCTGATTGACTGACTGACTGACTTCTCCGTTGGAACATTCGACATGCAACTGTCATTTGGGTCTTCAGTCAACTCGGTAGGTAAACACATTAGTGAGTCAAATTGGAAGGCGAGGTAGCTATTAGGAAGGTAAAGTATGACCAGGGATTTTTGTAGCTTTGAAATAATTAATAACTATCAACCCCAGAAGCAAGTAAAAATCATTCATCTTATGTTCATGCAAGTAAAGAACTGGGTGTGCCACATACTGTACATTCAACATTTGCGATCTGTATGGAATATATAATTAAAAAAAAAAAGCATTTTAGTAGCAACAACTCGAAGACTTCATATCATTTTGTCAAATTTAGCCGATACCAGTAAAGTAAAGTTCAATTTTGTTGCACTGTAGAAGTATTTCCAGCAAGCCTGCTTGAAGGAGGGCCCATTCAAGACCACCCATTCCCAACACATTATTGAAGTGTCTGTCTAGAGTTTGGTCCTTGATATGGACCAATACCAACCGCCTGTTGAAGGTCAGCCTCCCGCCCTCCTCCTGCAAGGGGCCCTTTGCAGGAGTTGTAGACAACGACATGATGTCATTGCAGTGTTAAAGCAGTGTTTTGTCATAGACATGAGCCAATGGCAGTTCAGCATCTGAAAGATTCTCCACCTCAACAAGACACAGAAAACCAAATCACAAGAATACATTTTAAAATCTTACTGCTGGTCTATAGAATCTCCGAATGGTCTTTACTCATACCTGACAAAGCATCCAGACCCCTGAAGTCATCTTGGAAAGCGCTATATCAAAAACCAAAACCAAACAAAGTGAAGCAGCATTTATCTGACTTAGGTAGGTAGATAAGTAGGCACATACTAAAAATAAAAAAAAAAGTCTGTGGCAATGGAAAGCAAACTTTTAAAATGCACGTGTAACACCTTCATCAGACCGTGTTCGACTTTTTGAAAAAAGATGGATTAAAACTCCCAGACTATTGGACTGGAAATCAAATCTCTCTGACTTGTTTACACTTTGGTCAATCAAACACAGGATACTGCTTTCTGCGCATGCTCCTGCCTCGGCGGTTGATTTTAAATCGGAATTCCATCCACAAGAGGAAAGAAAGCCAAGTACAGAATGGATGCCCATTGCAGTTTGTTGCTTCTTAGGCAGTGAATATTGGGACATGAATTTGTACTTGAGGAGCTTAATGTAGCTCCAATCATGTGAGTAGACTTAACCGTTTCAATTTCTACATGTTGTGTCGACAGCATTTTTTTTGCCTGGTGAGTCACGTCTGCGTTTGTTTGACAGTGAAGGCTGGATTTTGGGATGTGGGAGTATGGAGGGGGGCTGGTTTCATTCATCTGATTTACATCGCTCACAGCAGCGCAATCTTTTAAAAGCGCAGCGGGTCTCTTTTATCGTAACCTTGATCCCTTCCATTGAGGGCTGATTTGACTGATTCGCGTGCCAGAGCTCGGGGAGTCGCACAAACGCCTTGCACGTCTAATTTTACCGTGTATATTCTTGTCAACACCTAAATATTTTTGTGCTTGTGCTCATTTTCGACAGACTGTGTTCATTTGCTCCCAAGCTCCCCCTTCAGCAGTAACTACAAAGTCACGGTATTAAACATTCGTTTGCTATGTGACAAAGACACAAAGTGGGGGAAGCAGTAAGTTTCCATTAGAATCGCAATTTTGGAAATATTTCAAATTGGAAACTATGGAAATCGAAAAGCATACATAGAAAGAATTTGCCAAAAGAATGCGTCATAGTAATTATTTCAATGGTTTGAAGTATCGAGCAAATAACGGAGGAGTGATTAAAAAATATTAAATTTGCAAAAGGTGAAAGGTGAAAATATGATTGAATTGAGTTGTGAGCTTGGTCACGGAACAAACTATAAAGTCAAGGCACATACCACTGGAGTCTCTACTTGTTCAACCTTAAAACTGCTGGGTTAAAATTCGACAAGAGGAACGAAACTTTTCAACAATGAATAAGTTCTCACACATAATTGGCTGAATGCTAAAAATAGCTTCAAAATCCCGACAAAATGTGACAGTTCCAAAATGACATGACATCATGTGACAGAGATGACTGGACCTCCTAATGGGCCCCGTATTGTATCGCATTCCTGGCATTAACAATTCAATGCTCAAATGTCTATTCATCTGCGCTGTCGTCTCCACAAGTCAAATATTTATTAGCTCTGATTAGCAAATTCATATTTTAGATCTGCTCGAGTCTCATCAATATTCAGCGACCGATTCACCGCCGAGAGTTCCGGACTGTTTCTGACACACACTCGAAAAGAATCGGCCACCGAGCTGAGCGACAAAAGTTTCTTTGAGCTTGATGATTATCTCCACTGACTGCATTTGGAGCTGCTGCTGAGTTGAGTCTGAGATCACTTTCGATAAGGCTGCAGTGGGTCAATGAATGTGTTGATGAGTATCATTGGCACTCTTTCCAATTCAAAGAGGCCTCCAGTTGGACCAAGAGGGTCATGGGAACCGTTCGTTCCTTCTCTGTCGCCATTGGCCATCCCAACACACTCACACGCACACACACAGTCCGAGCCCTCCCTCCACTTGTTTTGGCCAACTATTTTGCAGGCGTAGATGATTCAACTCAATTTAAAGGGCCAGTGGCACCGGTCAAGGGCTTTTCAAAGCCCTTCCAAAGATTAAGTAATATGTGGTGCAATTTTTGAATATCGGCCTTCATTTGTCAAGTTGAGTCTATTTTCTTGAATATTCTGCTTACGCAGTTTAAAAACTCAAGGATGGGTGCAATTTAATGCACAAGAAAATAATCACTGCTGCAACGTCGTATGAAAATAACTTATAAACTCACAGGCTCATTTTCTGGTGTTTTCTGCTTGCCTCAGTTTTTGCACTCACCTCCGAGCAAAAAATCTATTACTCCTTCAATATATAGCAGAAGGCAGTTTGAGATGAAGATTTAAAAAAAACCATATCTGCATTTCCCCAAGATGTTGCATTTGCCCATTGCATTATATATATATATATATATATATATATATATATATATATATATATATATATATATATATATATATATATATATATATATATATATATATATATATAATATATATACACACATACACACACATACACATATATTAACAACACCTACGAAGTCTTTTGTGAAGTTTTAATTCAAAAGAACTTTGGAATCTTTGGTAGAACTTGGAAGAACAGTGGTTTGACATTTTTCTCAACCTCCTGTACCTGCATCATTTCTCAACATTCCTGCAAAACTGAAATTAATTAATGTATTACTGTGCACTGCGCATTTTTAAAGGTTTCATTTATTTTTCTCAAGCTGTTCCTTCTGCCCAGCCGGAGTACACAGTACACATTGCTTTTTTTTAACAATTTAAATGTTTTTAAGAATATTTCACGGCAGAGATTTTTAAACATACCCCATTATTTGACAAGAAATAACTCCAACAACATTCCTAACTAATGGCAACAGGAAGCTGAAGTCAACTTTTTCATGCGTTTTTTTAAGGTGCTGTTGTAGAAAAAACATCTCGAAGAGCACGGGTGACACTTTAACGAGCCCAATTTACTTATGTATGCTTCTTAATGTCTTGTTAGTGTGTTATTTGTATTGCTGTTACATTATATTGTATAGTTTTTACAGACTTTAAAAGCTAAATTAATGAAGACTTATCACCATCATTAACTAGGGCAAATAAATTGTGTGTGATAAAATAATTTCTGGGGGTTTGTTCACTTGACGTCAGTTATAAAAAAAATTACTTAGGGCTCTTACTTAGGTATGATGAGGCCATGCAGTTGTGTATGTTTTAAGGTAGCAAAAGCATGCAAGAAGCAAAAAAAAAAAAAAAGAAAATGAAGCAATGCTTATATTTATAAATGTATTGACACAAAAATAGTGCCTCAACATTGCTGACTATTCTAGCTGCTACTCACATTCACTCCTGTATAAGTCAGTACATTATGATGCTCCTTCTGTATGTCCTGGCCACCTGGGGGCGGTGTGAGACACATGAAGCATTAAAAAATAGACTAAGCAAGCAATTTATATTTTCAGATTTAGTCTCTGAGAGTAATATTCGATTGTCTGTTTACATGTGTTGCCCCATCATTTGTGTTTGATGCATTTAGCATTAAGTTAGCAAACTTTTGCTTTAGGTAATTCTATGCGGTTACTTTAGTAGCACAAGTAATTCTGTTTTTGCTTAGTTTGACAGTAAACGTCATCTGGGAGAGTCATGAAACTGCTTGAAGCCTCTTTTTTTGAAGAACTCCTCACTATCTGCCAAACTGCTTCTAGTTGTGAAGTGAGCGGAGGTGTGTTCACTGCCACCATACAGCCAGCACTCATGTCTGAAGTTTCATTTGCTTCTATCTCAAAAAACACGTTAGTTGGATTACTCATATCCCAAGGCACCACTCTGCATATTTTGGCTTTTAAAGTGAACAGGGTTTGTCCTAGGTCGAAAGGAAACAATTGGGCAAGGCTAACGTTCGCGGTCGAGAGATATAATAAATCAGCCGCGATGCCTTCATATTGTATGTCTTAATTGGACGCTTCAATTACTGCAACATTTCAGGGAGGTACATCACGAGTCGCAAAACTGAAGCAAGGGAATGTTTGCTACTTCCACCCAAAACAATTACCCGCTTTAAATCAGCCGACATCAGCGTGATGCATGGCCTCAATTAAGCTCATTTTGCCAGGTCAGAGTGATTTGCAATCCATTAAGCAATTTGCACGAGGCTGTGTTTGTTTTGAGGGAGGGATGGGAACAAGAAGACACTGAGGAGGAGGAGAAGAAAAGGAGAATACAGTGTAATTGGCCTGTCTTGTGTAGAGTGCTTAATGAGGTTTACACACAGACACACGCACACACACATGCATGTGTCAGCTGCAGGCATGCAAATTCTTCTAAATTTCAGTATCAAACATTTTTGGCTGGATAGAATCTTGCACACATGTACACACTGTGTACTCTATCCACGCACATGAGGAGAGTTTTCTTATAGTATTTTTATAGATGTTGCGGTGGCAGAAATTGGCATAACAGAAGCCTTTGCAGAAATGCCCAATGAGGTTTAGCATGTCAACCAAATTCACAAACATGCATTTCTGTCACATAAATATCAGATGTGTCGAGGGCGAGCCAGCGCACTGGCATGAAAATGTGCAAGTTTTTGCGCCAGGCACTTGTCTACCAAAATAGGGTCCATGGAATCAAAGTACATTTGAGGTCCTTCATCACCTGCTGTCCTTTGCTTTCTGTCTACTGTCACACTAACACACACACAGTTGTAATGAGCTAATCTGTGTAGCCGCAGCGGGGTCCGCACTCGGGGAGCTTGTGTTCTCTCAGGCCGAACCATCAGCAAGCTGTCACCCCCTCAGACACTTAATGACTTTCTGCTCCTTGGACAACTCGGGCCAAAGAGATTACAAATATACGACAGCATATAAAAAGAAAAGAGTGTAGGGGGGAGAAGAAAGGACAAAAAAAAAAAAACAGAAGTCAGGGAAAAGAGACGCGGTAAAGCATGTCCGCTTTGCCAAATCGAGTGTGAATTGGCGCACATGCTGTTGATCTTGATTACTGATCAGTGGTCTCGGCCTGCAATGAACTCTGAACATCTGCAGTCCGTGTCATGTTTGCTGACACGTTGCTATTGCATCAGTGGGGTTCAAAAGCAACACGAAGGAACCTCATAAATTGGGTCTGTGTTCACAGGTTGGTGTTTTGAAGCAGTATAACCGTCTGTTCCCATGAAACACAGAAGCCAAAAGCAATATTGACCACACGGACACACAGAGGCTATAAATTCTACACACCCCTGTTCAAATACCAAGATTTTATGTAAAGAAATAATTAACCCAAGATAAATAATTTCAACTTTAATTTCAATTACATCTTCAATTAAAAAGTAAAAATGAACCAGGAAACTGTGGTTTCATAAGTGTGCACACCCCCTTATAATTTGTAAGTGGCTGTGTTCAGAAACATGTCACAATTCGAAATGCTTCCAAATAAAGTTCAGATGGTCAATAGTTTTCTGTTTTCTTTTTAGCAGAAAACAGAGTTTAGTTTTCGAGCTCTATCTTGGTCTCATTATTTTTGACATTATGACATCTTGCCATTTAAACAAGTGTGTTTTAAAGCCAATGTAGACTGCCAGAGGGAGAAGATACTGATTTAAAGATTTTTCACAATAATTTAGCAAACTTCTAAATACGAAATGCAACGCTTTATTTCTATGAATCTTTGCCAGTTTTTACATTTTCAGATGATCACATACAAAATTCTTGGGAAATCAAAAGCCCCATCACTGGTGAACTATTCTTGGAAACGGCCAGAGGACTCCTCATGAGGCCCTTAGGGGGTACCTGATGCCTGCGGGCACCATGTTGGTGACCCTGAATTAGATGATAGCTAGCTTGCTAGCTCACCAGACAGCTATTTGCATCTAACCCAGTGGCAGTATGTGTGATTTAAATATCAGACGGTGCAGGCTAATAACAATGGCTCCATTATGCAAGCAGATGTTCTGTTCAGACAGAGAGAGAGAGACAAATTCAAGCAATGGCACTGTAAATTGTTGCCTCCCCACGGTCTTACACCAATTACGCGGTGGCTGAAATGCCTTCCCTCTCCTCCGGTGACCTGGCGCGCTCATTGTCATGCTAAACTACTTTTCATCTGCTAACGACCCCAGTGTCTGAATATGTATGGCAAGGCCAGCGGCTATAATGGAAATGGCTTCCTTCTGCCTGATTGTCTACCATATCACTGCTCAGTCTCGCACACCAGCACCTGTATAGGTGTGCGTTGATGCCGAGCTCTCATTCGGCGATGGCATCAGCTAACAAATACGAGCGTAACAGAGCCTCTCTGATATGCAAAGCGACCACTTCACTGCACCTGGCATCCAGACGCTACTTGTCCTAATTTGCTCTCTGTTCAAATGTAATAGGAAAACACTCATACGGAACAATACTTTGTTTTGTCTGCCTGCCTTGATAATAATGCCCCCCCCCAATATTTTTCTGGGGATGTGGCCTTGTGTGTTTGTGATGAACAAAAGGTTGTGTTCATGCAGAGGAGTGGTTACAGCTGTGAGTGAAAACTCAACATGCATAATGACGACTATCCAACCGTTGCATTTAGGAAACCTCGATATGAATCTCGTACAGGCAATGTGTGAAACCTATTTCCCAAAATGAGACTGAGCTCAGATTTGAATATTGCTGGATTGTGATATAACAGTGAGGCGAATATACACCGTACTGCTCGCTCATTAAGTTTCTCTGGCCATGACTTTGTAGACATGCAGGGTGACGTGCACAACACCAACGGCTAAATAGAGCTCAAGTGTTGGCACATATTAACATTAGCTTTGCTTCTGATCATCGAGACATACTAAAATGTTCAGCAAAGTTGTTGACAAGGTGTGTTTGTATTTGACAATGTGTCCGTTTGCATGTGACCAATCTGCTGATCTGCACATTTTCATGAGGTCTAATTTGGTGGCATTTGTGATGAAGGGCTGCTTCTACAGGTGAAAAGTTCACTTAACTCAATTCATGTAGTGAGGTTTGATGAATGACTTTATAAATTTGTTCAACTTTTGTGGCACTCCAACTTCATTATACACCACTGTTATCTTCTGTCAGCTTTAAAATGCAACTTCATCATTTCAGTAGGTTACATAAGATCCCTTTGTCACTGCATTAACTCAGCACTATCTAACACATGCAATAATTAATCACCGGCTGACAGTTCTAATTTCTGCGATGACTCTGTGCGTAATATGTATGAAATGATGATGATGAGACATTCAATTCATACCTCTCCTCCACATAGTCCAAATAAAATAAGGACATGTTCTCCTCACAAATGGATTACTAATGCCTAGTCTTGTTACCGGCGCTGCGATTAAAGAGTGCAGCTTTGATTTAAAAAAAGAAAAAAAAAAGAAATGTACACTAAGCACGTTGGTGCTTAAAGTAAAACGTCATTTTCAAAGTTTGCAGGTTTTGATAAGAACATTAATAATAATGCTGCCAGCAGCGATAACCAGGCTTGCAGACCCTTAATCACAACGAAAAATTTAAAATGCCTTCAACCCCCCCCCCCCCCCCCCTCGCCCCAAACACACACACACACAAAAAGCATAATATCAAACAGAGGCAATGCTGTGTGTGCAGTGAGCTTCATGACTGTTGATATGAAATTATGAACAGAAATTAGAAGACTTTATTTCAATTTCAGGTGAAATCTTTGTTTTCAAAGCTTCCTCTTTCTCTATGGGAAGAACATTCCGCAATGTAACGTAAGGCCCAGAGAACCAAATACGGAAATAAGTCAATGTAATCATTATTATTCTTATAAGTTTTTTTTTAACTCTTTACATGCAGGAGAGGATAGGGTTGGAAACAACCGTCACTGTCATGGCTGTTTGTGAGCTTGCATAGGCTTTAAAAAAAATAAAAATAAAGCAAGTGCAGAGAAATGACACATCGCCATGACAACAGAGGAGTAGGACACATGCCATTCCATTTGAAAGGAGGGAAAAGGTATGCTGCTTATTCATCCTGTAATATACAAAAATGGTACAAAAGTACTCACATTCAGTTTTTAATTAGAATTGCACCTAATGATAACAAGAAGATGACAGATGTAATGGGCTGACGAAAATGTGGAATTTGATAAAAGTACTAAGTTAAGTCCTTTGAGTATAAGCTAAAAGTAAAGACTCGAACATTTCTATCAGCACCAGAGTAAATATGCTTTTCTTCTTTTCATAGTGCTTGTATTGAAAAGGAAAAAAAAAAAGCTAGTTAGCGTTGGCTCAGGCTTTTATGTTATCAAAAGAGCATGTTTCCAAAGTGTTGCCAACATTGTGAACTGACAAAGGTAAGAAAAAATATATACTAAGAGAAAAAAAAAACCTTCACAAAGGGTGTGCTGGAACCTATCCCAGCTGACTTCAGGTAATTCCTGGACCCTACACATATGAATACTAGAGAGTAAAGCATGACCCGTGTTTCAAAATATATCATACATGTTTAAAGATAATTGCGAAAACATATTGAATGATTATGTGGTGCTGAATTATGATACATGGTGTTTTGGTATCTGTCTGTCCGATCATTTATTTATTTGTGATTACACTTTTTATGATTTTTGGGGATGTGGGTAAAACAGTGCTCAGTAGCGCTTGTGTGCGTCTGGGATGAGTTTCCTCCGTCGCTGTAAAAGAACTTCATTCAAATCTGCTGTTATCCAGCATTGTTTTAATCATTCAAATTTGGCAGTGTGTCAAATTTGCAACACATTGAATTTCACAGGGACTTCACTTTCCCACCAATCCTAACGAGTGTGCATGTGTAGGATATGTGTTGGGTACACGCGCTGAACATCCGCATTAATCCATTTTATCAGGCCGTGCCTAATTTACCGCAAACCCAAGTCATTTCCTCGCTCGTTTTGTTCTTAATTTTTGATTCCACTTCAATGACCTCCTGAACAATTCTGCCTGAACTTTGATTACTTGTTGCTCATTTGCATATTTATTTTTTTAAGTTGATACATCCTTACTTTTTCCCTCCTTTTGTATTGAAGTTGGACATAAATGAACAGCAGCAGCTATTGTGAGTCAGACAATTGGAGCTTTAGTGTGAGATCCTTGATACAATTTACCAAATCTGTGCAAACTGATTCTTTTTGAGGAAAGAAAAATGTCAAGCCACATGTCATCAGGGCCTGCTGGCAAAAAGATTGCACACAGGCAAACTAGTGACACCCAGTGGATATTCACGAATTATGTGGGGCTTATGGAGGATTATTACTACTACCACCGTCCAGTCAACCCATTTTCTGACCCTCTTACTCTTCCAGCTGCCTTCTCTTAATTTTGATGAGGAATTGTTAATTTGTTATTGTGTTGTGCAGAGTACAGTACATTGTTTATTTGATATAATACTATATGGTGTCTGGTTTTATTTTGCTTACAGTATATTATAACTTCAACATCGAGTCAAAACTTTTCTTGTGTTTGTGGAATCTGAATTAAACTTGAGAATCCATCTGTTCTTATCAAGTAAGGGCACAGTTTGACAACATCACATGACCGAACCAAGAAAAAACGTGAGCGGTGATTTGTTTCTGTGAGGTCATTTTCAGTCAACAGAAAGTGGCTAAATCGTCACCTACTGAAATGACCAAGATGAAGTGGATTTTGCTCATTGAATCATATTTCACAGAGATAATATTAATCAAAATGCCGTGTCCAGACTAGTGGGGGGTGAATAGAATATATTATTGTACAGAAATCTTTTGACTTGATTTCCACTTCAATATTTTTAAATTTGCCAATGGGCAACTTGACAAAAAGAACAAAAAAAGGCTATGTACAGTACAATATTATTTTTATACTAATAATAATCATCAACATTAATTTCAGAAAATATTTTGGGGATATTAAGCATTCGCTGGAGAAATAAACAATTAACCAGCATACAAAAAAACCCCAACATTTTCACTGGTGGTTAGATACACAGAAATTTTTGCAGGATCTTCTGTGATCATCAAACCGCAAGTGAAGAGTTAAATGCAAGCCTTGCGGTGTGGAAACAGATTGAATTCAAGATGACAAGAAAAAGATTGCAGGTCATGCCATCCTGCCTCAAAAAAGCGGGGGATACACAGACAAATTTGAACGTTTGTAAAGAAATCCTCCAAAATTATCGGACGTGTCTGACAGATGACCCTGAGCAGTCATCTTGCGATGCCTTGACTTGTGTTTCAATTCATCTTTTTCCTTTGAAATATACGACATTGATTTGTTGCAGTCCCACATATAAGAACAAAACATTTTGTGAAATTAATGAGAGAAATAGTGCTCGACTGTAGTCAAAGACATGACCGAAAAATACAAGGCAAAGACAGTTATATAGAAGGTACATACTTGTTTTCTTTGCAGATGTTTGTAACATTATATGTCTAGAAATGTTTCTGTACGATTTGTGCTAATACAATACCATACCATACAATACAATAATATGATAATAAATTAGCACCAAAACACTAATGTTAGTTTCGTAAGCCTGTCCATGGTGTTTCAACATTTAACAGTGGACATCTGTCGGACAAAATTATGTAATGTTAGTTTATATACACAACATGTAAATCAACTCAAGGCAAAAAAAAATATCAGAGCGACGGGGTTTGAAAAACTTGTTAGGTTCAGATACCGCTGTAGTGCTTTGCTGCCATCATGTGGCATACGTAGGCAATTACAAACTTTTTTGAGTAGGCGTATTCGGGGATTTTCAGTATCCGGTTCACTTTGCCTGGGTTCCTTGCAAATATTTTGATAAAAGGGAAATATGTGCAAAATGGCCACAAGGATCACAATCAGCTGTCACTCAGTGATAAACGACACCCTGAATGATTAAAGTGGCCTACCAGTGGTTAACCCGCCTTTGAAGACCATTGCCCCAGGGGAACCAAGCGACCCCAGAAACCAATTTGCCCTCCTATTGTGACACCTCACAATCTGGGTGATGACGTTAAAGCGAAGAGGAGGAGCATTCAAGAGGAAAATTTGTCCGCTCTGTTTTGCCAACATCAAGACTGAAGACAGAAAAAACAATTTGAAAGCCAAAAGAAAACGATTTAAATTTACAGCTAAACAGTAGGAGAGCAGCAGAAAGGGAAATAAAGGATGAAAGAGTGGATTTATTGGCTATGATTATGACT
This sequence comes from Syngnathus floridae, assembly GCF_059516105.1. Classification (NCBI taxonomy): domain Eukaryota; kingdom Metazoa; phylum Chordata; class Actinopteri; order Syngnathiformes; family Syngnathidae; genus Syngnathus; species Syngnathus floridae. Next base: position 7,787,181 of record NC_142418.1, on the reverse strand, counting down.
GTTTCAAGATTAAACCGCATGTAGGCGGCGGTAGCTCGGACCTTGGAGACCAAAGAGGTGAAGGTTTAAATGCGGCGGTTGTAAACCAAAAATAGGAAACATTAATGGTGCCGTGTTATGCACTTATTTTCTCATGCAACTGAGACATCCCGTCTACTGCAGAGCCAATGCTGAGTGCAGATGTGATTAAAATGTCAACAAGGGAGGTGACTACATGTCGATCCCTTAGTTTAAAAAGGAAGTGCATATTGCAAAGCTCATGAAAGCTCCCATAAAAACCTGGAATGTATTTTCATTGATGGTGACAGCACTTCATCGGCAAGCTAACCTAAAACTGACATGGCTTGAGTGTTTAAGACCGAAATTACAGTAAATGCTTAGTTGATTGTTGTATAGATTTTGATGGCATCTTGCTGGAACTGCATGAAACCGTTAAAACCCTTTAAACTTGATAACGTCGAACAACAACTGTTTAATGCACGAGTTTCAAACCCAAGGCCCGGGGGGGCATATCCGGCCCGCCACATTATTTTATGTGGCCCGCAAAGGCAAATCATGTGTGCCAACCCAATGTTTCTTATGAAAATATCAAAACTGTAAATCGTCTTCCTTTTAATAACAGTGAGATATTGCAATATCTTTTGTCACAATCCCACTTTCAAAATAGATTAGAAAATTATTGAACTGAAATTCTGTTGTGTGTATGTGATAGTATGAGCGGTCATCCCTTTCCATTTAACTCATTAATGGCCCCACAAGGGAAACCATAACTACGCTGTGGACCTCAATAAAAATAAGTTTGACACCCCTGGTTTAACGTATGTATGCTCATAGCTTTATATGACGACAATTTGCAATGCCAGTCAAAATGGCTTTTAGCTTGTATCCATATCGCCCTTGCTTGTAACCCCGCTCTGATAGTGACCATATGACTTAATTGTCCTCAGCTAAAAATTACAAGGGTAATTAAGTCATTAAGTCAGACCGTCTCATGTGGAAAAAAAGTTGGTGGCAAATTACTGGTTAAAACTGCAACTCAGGCACAGCTGTTAGGCTAATTCACCTCAATATTGTTTGTGCGGTTTTACAGACAATTGGCAAATATGGACCCCGTGGAGCCATTTACAAGCTTTCACAAAAAGAATCTTCAAACTCAAGTGGCTCACCTTGATAATGTTGATTTGTTATGTGAGGTGAATCGACCGGTCGATTGGTGCGAACGTGGAGCAGCGACAGCGTTAATGTGCTGCCGTTCCTGTTTTCAATTTCACACTCAATAACTTCCATGTGGCAGCGCTTAATTGGCACATCAACAGGGGACTGTTTGAATCTGGAGGTCTGCGTGAGCATATCGTCAATGCCAAGGCAACATTTTGTACGCAGACCCATGCACTGTGAGGCGGACGTGCTAACCAGTCGATCACCGTGCTGCCCTTTAATCACATATTTTTATTTTCTTATTTACAATAACTTAATCAATGAAACTTTTAATAGGTTACTAAATCATTCACATTTTTTTGGATTTTTTTAAATTAAAATACAGCTAAATAAATGAAACAAATGTCAATGTAATGAACAGAGGGGCTGTGTGCTTCAGTGCATGCATGTGCACGTCTTAGTGAATCACAATGCTCCCCCCTCAAAGAAGTTCATAAGACACTTTAATGACAACAGTGACTTCTTTTTATGATGCTTCGCCCTCTCAAGCACACTTAGTAAGCTCTTAAAAGCAACATCAATTGGCTTCAGAGAACAGAAAATCTTTTTAACAAAGTCCACATCTGGAAATGGAAACAACAAAGTCAAACTGCTCCAGACCCGTGACACCATATTTGGTTAAAAGTCTTGAAAAAACTGTTCTTGAAAAAAGTTCTTGTGCTGGATGTATTGTGCATCAAAGTGTTTTGTCATGCACCCATTTTAGGCTGAAGCCCTCAAAACACACAAAAAAACTCAAATCTCAAATCATCTTAACCGATAAAATGAATGGAAATGCCAATAATCTCTTTCTGCCCTCTTTCAGTAAGCAGCAGTAAGATAAGTTGTTATTCCCACAAAGATGAAGAATATACTATGTATATGACTGCAAGTATTGTCTGTCTGCATGTGTTGCTGCACTTGTGTTTATCTGTTGTTTAAAGCCTTATAACATTGCTATATAGACATTATTGAGCCTGTCAATGGTGGTGGCAATGAAGACTTCTTTTTTTATAACGACCGCTCACTATCTGACAGACTTTTTATTTCAACATGAGTTGAATTCACTGCCACCATAAAATACTTGTACATATTTTTTGCTAACAAACAAACAAACAAACAAACAAACAAACGAACAAACAAACAAACAAACAAACAAACAAACAAACAAACAAACAAACAAACAAACAAACAAACAAACAAACAAACAAACAGACAAAAATTTCCCAAAACGTACAAAAATTTGTAAGCCAGGTCACCAACATCTCAAGGGAGGGTGTCGAATAAATGGATGGTGGGTGAGAAATGGCCTCCAGGCTGTACATAGTTTGTGTGAGCAAAGAGTGATACACTGAAAATGTGTAGAGCTTTACTTTACAAAGGGCCAGCGATGTCAGCGGGGGTCGAAAGTGGCATGCGGGCCTCAGGGAGGATCAGCGCTGCCCCCATCCGTCAACGTCAAGCACTTGACACCATTTTGAGGCCCTCTGCTCCAACTTGTATTATCATCATCGCAAATGACAAAAACACGTGCATCTTCGTCATGTGCTGTGTTTTTCAAATGCACAAAATCAGAATGAAAATCTAATAAAAAATCAATTCAAGAGCTGATTGGGATCCAATGTAAAGCCATCAGGACCAAGGTAATGTATTCTCTCGAGCATTAGTTTTCTGAATGAGCTGCAGATGTTTGATGCTCTTTTGAGAGAGTCCAGTCCGATGACTTTTACAGTAATCAAGTCTACTGGCAATAAAAACATGGGGGTGGGGTGGGGGGGGTCTTCTGGTTTGCTTGGCATGGGCAAAGAGATGGATATCCTGCCATCTGTGGCAGACAGGAGGGCGGTGCACCATTCTCGGAATATCCAGAGTGCGCCACCATCTCCAGGCAGACTAGCGGATTCTGTGACAGGCTGTTGTTGGAAATTCTTCCACTCCCACGCCAAGTGACTTTATAATGAAGATAAGCGTTATAGAAAATGAAAAGATGAAAACAGAGCCTTGGATTAAGCACACAAAAACACATAACACGCACACATAACCATTCGCAGGCGGGTTCGAGTGGTGAGATGAAAGCAGGTGTCACATGAAATGATGTGCTACATGAACCATTACAAGAGAACGTCAACAAAGGAGGCCAACCGGGTCAGTTGAAGACATTAGGATCACTGGATTCATTCAGGTGTCAAAAGAACACACGCATGTGACAAATTATTTTCAGGGCCTTGAAAGTATGCAAATGTGTGTGGATATAAGCGCAAGAGCAGGAAGCCAATCAACTGAAATCCATTCCACCCTAATATGATTTATTACTGCTGCACGGCCAAACTGAAATCAACTTCATTTCCAGCAAATGCCACACGGCACAGGCCCCAAGATGTGTCGGGTTTCCTCTTTGCTGACAGCCGGCGTTGTTTACTCGCACCCCACGGGACAGTGGGATTTCGAGGAAGACTCCTGAAGTTAAAACGTGAATGATGAATGTGAACGCAAACGCCACTGTTAGCGCGTTGTTTGTGTAATGGCATCAGGGGGGAGGTGTGACATTGGATATATGGAAGAACAGAAATAGGTGTATTCATAATGTTTTTCAATAAAAGGCGCCAAGGTATGTCCAGCTGATCTGAACTGAAAACAATGACCAAAGCATGTGTTTGGAGGTGCACCACCAGATATGTCAATCCAAAGCAAGAAAGGAAAAACATTCACCTATTTCTACAAAAATAGATTTTGCACCCATTTTTTCTCACCAGTTTCCCATCTCTGCTCTACAATATTCTGGAATATTTTCAAGTCAAAAATATTAAAAAGAAGTCTACAACATTCATTGCCAGGACTGAAATGTAAGAACTAGCAGGTCAGCTTGTTTGCACATGATGCCCTTAAATAAAGCACCCACAAATAGTTGAGTGTCGGTTTCCTGTTGTTATGCGGGACAAAAGGTTGGGAAACGCGGAAAATATCATGCGCTCGTCTCATCTGTGACACACGTAACCTAGGAAACAGGAAGTGGAGCGCAATTACAAAAATGCAACAACAGAGAAATACACCAGGGAGCCTCACAAAAAAAACAAAATAAAAAGTTTTGTGTTTTATGTAAAAGGCTTGTTATTTTTACATCTGCATGATTGTTGTAGTGGTGACTCATAAATTGGTTTATCTTTTATGATGGTGGAAACAATTAAAACACACATATGCACAAAAACACACATAGTTGATGATTGATGACTGGCCTCAGGCTGCCCCTCTGTCTGAACTTCCTGGTTTTAAAATCCCGTTTCCTGCGTGGGTCATTTTAGTGTTTAGCGATGTGATTAAGTCACCCAGATGAGGTCACAATGCACTCTGGGGTCTTCGCGCAGGTAAGAGAGGTTAAAGTAGAGTCCTCGGTTGTCTGGCTTGCTTGGTTAGGGAGATGGGGTTACTGATGCATTGGCCCAGGAGAAATTAAAATTAGTACTTGTCTCCAAATTTCCAGGTCTTGTCGGGCGTTGTTATGAATTATGGCAATCACAAGGAATAAGACTAATCTCAATTGAGGCTAATTAGAATCAAGGAAGGTGGTTGACTTATAGATGCCACCATGTTAGACAGGGATTTAATGATCTTGCGCTGAATATCACAGCACACCTTTGAGGGGCGGATCAGATCCGGCTTTGGATATAATGTTATCATCGGGCCGTGAGAAAGCATCGCTATTGGACCAGCTGGGAACGTTGCCGTTTGAACTTTCAGGGCGAGAACGTGCTCGAGCTCAATTCCAGATACGTGAAGGTTGCCTAGGAGGTTTTCAAAGCAGCAAAGGTTAAAGTCTATCAGTTCATAACAAGAGGCCCGTGTTTATGCCTCCTCAGAGAGAAACTCACATGCAATTATAAAAATACTTTCATGAGTATCTTGGGAATCACTTATGGAAATTGTGCCTCTTTCTGTGGCGTCCTCCTGAAACTTAATGCTACATCATATGGAGCCTGTTTGCGTGCTAATTGAGTTTTGTACTTTGACAAGCATATGGTCTTAATTTCAGTTGCGCTGCTCCCATCTAATGAGCAATCCCAGGTGGAAGGAAAATATAAAACTCTTTGGATTTACAAGCAGATCCAACTTGTCAGTAGTGACCTGGGATTCCGAAAGGTTAAACACGTAGACGAGCGCAAACTCCACCAAGGACCATTAGTACAGATGAAAAGCAGATACGAGGGTTTTCTTTATCTGGATTTACATCGCTATGCTGTCTTTCGATCCATTCGAGTTAGACCTCCTTTACATTGACGAGCACATTCTTTTAAGGAGCTAGGCTAAAGGTTCAGACAAGTATCATTGTCACTCTTTTCCTGTTATTATCCACTATATTCCACTGAACACGCATTAAGTATTTATTAATTACATTTTGTATGTATGAAATATCCTTTATCAACTATGGAGAAAGTTATTATTTTCATAACTCCTGTTTCGAAAGTGTTTGAGCTACAGCTAAGTTTTGCATCGATGACTCACCTGACTAATGACTTATTTTTTGGACTGAGAACTAGTCCTCAATCAATTCATAATTAAAGTATGATAGCCATCCTTTGTTCGGAGCACGTTTACACAGGAATTCCTAGAATTTGAAGAAATCTTATCTGGAGGTCATACTAAGGTTGAAGACAATCTGATTGCACCTGGTTGTCATTCCACATTAGCTCAGAGTTCCAAAAAATGTTCCAATTGGAAACAATGCAAACATAAATGGCAGCTGAGGGGAGAAACATGTAAAGAAAAAAAATGACAAAATATTGAAAATATGTGAATATGAGCATCTGAGGGTGCCGAACCAAAAGTATGCGGGGGTTCCAGTAAAGTCGACAATTTGGCGCCTCTAGAAATACCCTTTCCGTCTTTTTGGAGGCTTGCGAGCTCTTTGTGGTTTACTCTCTACAAATAATGTCGCCGCTTGTCGCCATTGTAACAAAGACAAACCCTCTGATGGTATTTGTGAATTGGCGAATTTGTGACTCCAGACCGCAAATAAGCAGTGGTTTTCTGTCGACCCAAATTGCTTGCGTTAGCGAAAGTGAGCTACATTGAAGACGACTGCCTGACCAGCATTTGCTGGATTTTGTTTACATTACTATTGTTTATTCATTTTATTCAACATATTTCAACTTTCCAAAAGGCAACTTTGGAAGCATGGCCTGCCACTGGAGATGTTGAGTCTGTTCTCCACAGGCCAGTATTGAATCAGTCCTATGAGGCTGTGATAATTATTTTTTTACCAGCCTGTGTGGAAGAGCGAGAGTAATGTGAAACACTCTTCCATATAGTTAACACAATGACCCACTACATTTAAAAGAGCCATACGCAGTCCACAAAACATCAAGTAATGCGAATAAGTGTTTCCTGCTTCCCCGCCATGTGGTCCCTGGAGGTTAATAAGCACCACACTTGACTGACACTGACACTTACATTGCTAGCCTACGCTATTGCGTAGCGCCACTTGCACTCCACAGTGACTCATTGTACCAATCGCTCCCAATTTCCTGCTAGGCTGAAGCACAGCGAGCTGTGTGCCATTTTCCACAGCCTCGTTAGAAACTAATGGAGGTGAAGGTGTTTTTATGGCTTAAGTCTGGACCAGGTACCACAAATGCGTACACATTCAAGTCACCCACCTTGCCGTCTACTATGCTGGTCCCCAACAAAACCACTTTAGAAAAAGGCTCAATTTTAATTCAAATGCTTTATTGTGGCAGGGTGTTTCCAATTAGCTGAAATTCTGCCTTCCAGTCTTGGATTTCACTGAACCACATCAAGCTTGAATCATGACAATGACACTACTCTACTTGAGTTCATGCTAAAGTTACACAATAACAGTACATGTTGCCAATTCCGCACAATTTATTTTCAAGTATTTAAGTGAGTCATGATATCCGTGAATAAGCACAACCAGAAAACCTGACTTGAAAACACACCTGATGTTGAAGATTTGGAAATGGCAGTCAGGCTTTATGCATGACGAAAACTGACGGATTTAATGGCCCCACAGAGATTCTCGAAGTTTTCCACTGTTTTCAGATCCACCATTTTCGAGTAGTGCAGTAAAGAAATTTAGAACAAAGAATGGATGGGAAAAAAAATTAGGAATGAGGAGCATGGTTGTTAGATTTTAACAATTAAAAAAAAAAGCTAGACTATTTCGTGACTTTTGACCTCACAAGCAGTAGTTTATCAAGAAATCCATCTTGTCTTATTTCCCTTCTAGCATTCTCTCGTGCTCTTTCTGCTCCAGCGAGCGCACTTACGGGCTGAGGCTATTACACAGGACGCGGCCGCAATTCACTGCGATTTGTTTAGCGAGCGCAGAGAGCCGGCGCACCGAAACGCACACTCCCGCCGTATCCCTTCCGCTCACGTTAACGTCGACATGCATGAATCATGTAAAGAAAACATGTTGGTTGAGTGGACACGTGCCCTTTACAATGTCGCCTGTCCCGTCTGCTTAAACTCTCCTTAAATCTTGTTTTTACTTTCTCGGCTGACCACACTTTCTCTCTCACAGGAAACAAGGCCAACCGCAATTTATTCAAACCAGTCAAATCCTGATTCCATCTTCCTGAGAGACCTGTCGCAATGTTACGGGGGAAGTCAGGCGACCTCAGTTGTGCACCCTCTCTGACTTTACAGCGGTTGAGCACCTCCGATATGACTTTTGAAAACCTTCCTAGAATAAACCTCCAAAGTGAGAATTCGCTCCTGCCATCTTTAACCACCTGATATTTAACAGCTTCAATTTTCGTTAAATGTTCAATTCCACGCTCATATTGAATATATTCATGAGCATATTATTTATTCATTATATATCATTATTGTCATGCTAATTGTGTTGTACGTTTGCTTTTTTTCTGCATTTTGTTACTGCTGCCGATATATTCTTAAAGATCTCTATAGATAAAGTTGAGTTGAGAAATATACGATGCAGCAATTATTTATATACAGTGTCCAAATCTCCAAGGCACCAAACTATGGTCTTTCAGCCTCTCTCCATGTGGTTTAAATCTCATATATGAACATATCATTTCACAGCAAATCTGTGTCACATCCCTGTTGGGTGGGCTAATATTTTCTCTAGGGCTGTTTTTTTTCATCTTCCAGTCTACTGCAGAATAAATGCAAACTGCACATTCTCCTTGTCCCTTCCACTCATGGACCAGAATTGTAATCTGACATGGTCTTAAAATTCTAGTCTAATCTACTACTCTGCTTCAGCAGTGGTTTTAATCTTCAGTGTTAATTTTGAGTCCTGTTTCAAACAATGTGTTCTATGATCTCTTTGGAACATTTCTGTTGTCGATTTTTAAATGTGCGGGACCAGAGGCTGGTTTGGACATTGACTGAGCCTTGGCACCTTTGATTTACGTGGTGGAGATCTCCATCCATTGCTGTACCTGCCTCACCAAGTCATGTTACGTAAAAGTAGCAAAATCTTTTACTGTTAGCATCCTAATATCTCTTCGTCAACCTCTCTCCAATCGGATGCACCGTCTGATGTCTCAGTGATGCCGCTCCACAAACCACAAACACTGATCTTGGGGGTTGCGTACGCCCTAATCCTGACCCTAACTGTAAAGGCTTTTCACACTGCATTTAGCAAGTTAGAGCACAGGGCCTGTTTGTCAAATAACGCATGCTAAAGCCTGCTATCTGGCTGAAATTTTCCATCTATCCATTTTCTATACCACTTGTCTCCACGGGGGTCGTGGGCGTGCTGGAGCCTATCCCAGCAGTCATCGGGCAGTAGGCGGGGGACACCCTGAACTGGTTGCCAGCCAATGGCAGGGCACACAGAGATGAACAACCATCCGCAACCTCCGGGCAATTTGGAGTGCTCAATCAGCCTACAAGGCATGTTTTTGGGATGTGGGAGGAAACCGGAGTGCCCGGATAAAACCCACGCAGGCACGGGGCATGCAAACTCCACACAGGGAGGACCGGAGGTGGAATCGAACCCTCACCCTCCTAAATGTGGGGCAGACGTGCTAACCATTGCGCCACTGTGCCCGCTGAAACTTTCAATCGTGGAATGTTAGTGGAAATAGAGATTGTTACTGTAGGATTGGATATATTTACGCAGCGAGAACAGCTGGTGGAGGCGGGACAGGTTGCTATGATAAAACCAGCTGCCCTTCATCAACACTCGGACAGACACACACAAATCCAACTGGACATGTAAGGAGGCTGTTAAATGTGTTCAAAGTTGTCCCGTGGGTCCAATTAATACGTCGTCCTCCTTCTCGGTCCTCCTTCAGAAGCGCACCCGATGTTATCAAGATGAGACCCACGTCGTGTTTATTTCAGCAGAGAGGAATGTGAGGGTCCGTTAGAACCGCAGATAGATGTCAGCACAACTATTTAGTCTGCACGCCCTGCCAAAAGAAATGAACGCCTCAGACTGGAGCTGCAGGAAAGTATCTTTACGACTGAGGCGTGTTTTTTGGCTGTGAAATTCAAATTCTTTCGTTTGCTGAACTTTTATGTGGATGAAGCGACTCAGAAGTTTTTCTAAGGTAGGAGGGAGCGGGACGTTTTCCTTAAAATAACATTTATTTTTATAAGTGAGGACAAGATAAGAGAGCAGTCCATTTCCTCAGGCAGACCTTGATTGGTTCTTTCCTCCTTGCTCCTGCAAGCAGGAGATTAGGGAAAGTGTTCCGTCTTCTCTTTTGGGATTACCTGACAATTTAATAGCATTTTAATGACATTCTCAACATTTGGGGCTCTTTTTTTGGGTGCTGTCGATTTTTGGTACAAACATGAAGTTTAGTGGGCAGGAGGATACCTACAAACATGTCTCAAGAAGCCACATCTGAAAAGACATAGCAAGTCAGCTATTTTGCTTTGAAGTGTTAAAATTTTGTCCATATCCATAATTCCAGAGGGGAACTGTGCCATGGTTCCTTGAGATACAAGAGAGCTGACTTATGAATATTTTTCAAATGGGAGCAGTTATTCAGCTATTTTTTTGCTTTGACTTGTGAGCTCAAATTTGAGATACAAGCATGTTATAGTGGCAGCGAACTCAACAACTCATTGTTCCATTTACTTCCATTTGTAAAGATAGCTTTGAGTCGCAAGCGTAGTCCCAAAACATTTAAACTCCTACCTCGAGACAGCACTGTATTTGTATTTGGTTACCTTCCAACATGGATTGAGTGTGTATTGGGGCATACATTAATATTATAAAGCAGCAGTACGCGAGTGTGAGCCAAGTTGTAAATAAATAAATGATCACACGCTTGCGCAGACACTCGGCCATCACTAACAAAGCCAAAGATGTGATAAATAAACAACATGTAAGGCTTCTGCTCCGTGCTTGGATGTGTTTACTCCGAGAAAGCCCTTTTTGTTTATGTGTATTTAATTGGGTGGCGTGGCTTTTTCGTTGGGTGCACTGTGTGCTGATGGTAAAATGAGCTGTACTTTTTGTTTTGGGGACTTTTGAGCAAAACATTCAAACATGCTATGAGAAACACTTGAATGCTATTTTGAAATATATTTAAAACAAAGCATAATGTCTTCATTATGGCTTGCATAGTCAGCGGTTTTTGTCCCTCGCTTTGTTGAAGTAGTCGTTGTTGTGCCATGGTCAGATTGTTATGCCTGATATGGACTTCTGTACAGAATCTGGTTTGTTTTGGAGATGTAGGGCAGTTTGTATGACTTTGCAGGATTGGAAGTGTAGAAATATGGAGTGTTTGTTTATTTATTTATTCATTTATTCACGCTTGTCTTAAAATAAATGTTTCTACTTAGTTTTTTCAGTCAGCATTCATTTTATGTGTTTACTATTTTGTTATTAGTTTATTCTTATAAGTGTCTGTTTTTTACAGTATGTAGGTATAATTTTAACTGCGTACAGAGCTATGTATGCAATTATGCTTGTTTTCAAAATGTTCTACAAGTCAAGTTGTGTTACTTAATTTACATTTGAAACCACTGATGTAACAAAGTATAACTGATGATTGGAAAAAATAGAAAAGTAAACGTTAACAAGTAAAACAACAATGCCAAATACAAATGAGTATAAAGGCCTCACTGAAAACAGGAATAAAATATTCATCCATCCATTTTCTTCAATTTTGTAAGAACCTTTTGAAAATGGAACTATATTCTTGTATCATTCTAACTTCCTCAGAGTATTACTTTATGACTAGTGAACTTTGTTCTTGTAATACTATATATTTTTTAAGAATAAAACTGTACACTGATATTGTTACTGATATTCCCCAAAATATAATTGTAATCTTATAACAGACTTTTCTCCTCTTGTTACAGCTTTTCCATTGGAAGGTTATAACTTTTTTCACCTAATATTGTTGCTTTATTTTAGGTAACAAAATATTGCTTTTTCTTGAAAACCAATGTCTTTATTCTCATATTGCAATGTAAATAATAAAGAAAAAGCCAACTATATTTTTAGTAACATCCAAACTAATCAACCATTTATGCACTGTGCACAACATTCCTTTGTATTATTTGGCCTACTGGTGTTGTAAGTGAGCTTGTAAAATGTAGCCACTTACTTTTAGTCCTTCAGTCTGCTTGAGATAAGGTCCATGATTGGACGCCTGACCTTGATAAATAGTTGCTCCAGCTTGTGCTTGATAGGTGGCACTGTATGTAATCAAGATAAACAAATGAGTGCTAAGCTACACTGCTATTTAAAATGTCCGAATGTTCATGTGTGGGAGCTGCCTGGGTGAGCAAGCGTAGCCTTATGCTGGAGATTTTCCTGATTACAGCATGAAATGACTCACAGATTGTACTGCCTGCTCTCACACATACACACGCACACACGATGACCTCCTGCTGCTGCGTGCGGATTTGTATGAAAAACCTTTCTCTAAACAACCGAGAGACATCCAGTCTTCTAATAAAACAAAGTTATTTGTGCACTCGCACCTCATTTTGCAAACCGTCTCGGCCAAGGGGAGACTATAAATTAACCTTCTGCATTATATCAACTATTGACTGCTTGCAGAAGAGTGAGCTACGAGCCACTTACACTATCCAAACACATTCACAAGAAGTGACATTTTTGCCAATATAATATTCGTTAATCCCTCCGACAGGGAAATTATTTGGCCGGCCACCGACTCCTTTGCTGAGCAGATAACGAAGCCGTCCTCCTGAAGTGGTTATTGTGCTCTCCATGTAATAATCGGAACAATTTCCGCAAGAATGATCACTTTTATTCCAGTTATTGCATATCTACTGAGTGGGATATTTGTAGAGGTGCAACAATTAATCAACAATGAACAGATTAGCAAATTCATCCAAAATTATTTTTGATACTCATTACTCGATTAATCGTTTAGAGACCTTGTTTAGACTAGAGCAAGAGGGTAAAATGAGCTGTACTTTTTGTTTTGGGGACTTTTGAGCAAAACATACAAACATGCTATGAAAAACACTTGAGAGCTATTTTGAAATATATTTAAAACAAAGCATAATGTCTTCATTATGGCTTGCATAGTCAGCGGTTTTTGTCCCTCGCTTTCTTGCTTTGCACGAAGCCCTCCGAAGCCTAATTGGATGAAAGAACTCCTTGCTGGGCTGTCACAGAGCTTTCACTCGGGATTTTTAAACAACTTGACAGCTGCTATGGGAACAAGTCTCCCAGAGATCCACAAACATCTCTCAATTAATTTACAACAGCAACCATAACATTACTACACACGAACGAGGTAATGAGATCCAATTCAAGAGCCTTATTATCATTTTACACAGAGATCCTGCAAAATTCAAACTACAGTATCTGCAGGAACATCTGGTATTCATATACGTTTGCCTTTTACGCACAACCCGGGATAGGAGAACAAACAGTGTGTGCACACTAACACAGCGTCCTGTGATCAGATAGATGAGATCAGCTCGTCAGAGAAAATACTTTTCGAGACAAGCGCTGTCGACACAGGAGGACGACGTAAGTGAGTGTCAGACGTTACAAGTACCACATTACACATTCCATTCTTTCCTTCACAATGAACAGGATGAAGAGAGAGCCATTTTTTATCTTATTCTCAAACGCTGTACTTATAATTCAAACAGAGGCAAAAACTTATTTGATGACTTTGGTGGCCGTAAACAGAAAATAGAAAAAAAACAATGTATTTTTCAACCCACAGAAATAATAATTTATTAATGTCGCCACTAGGCTGTTTCAGGGATTTATTTGTGCATCGTGGCACAAATCCAGACCAAAAGAGAATGCTGGACAAAGCGACATCTATTTCCCTGCACATATATGTGTCATCCATGCTGTTCATAACTTGCAGATTTATTGTGTGTGTGAGTATGTGTGTGTTATTTCAGGGGAAGTCCGCACCCTGGCTAAATCCCCCAGCGGGGAGGGAGGGCTCCGTTTTAACCCATTAACCCATAACCCCTTTCCTCTAAGGTAGCAAAACCTTAAAATGACCACAACTACAATGGCTTCTTCCCACTTCAAAGTGCATTGTCAGGCATCCCAAAAGCAATGACCTCTCAACCTATTAACAGCACCCCTGTGTGAACCTTGTTCTTTGAAACTTCCCCAATTGGTGGCCAAAATGAAAAAAAAAAAAAAGGATCTATTCCAACTCTGGGTGTGTACATGTGGGCAGGCGCGCCAAAGACATCAATGTTTATTTAGAAATCAGCCTAGGGACAAAGGCCGCACACTCCTGTCTGCCAGACGTGAGGCCAAGTCGTCCCACCCTGCAGAAGGAAAATGACGGTTTCCGAAAGAGATAGTGAGGCATCATTAGGATTGCGAGATGTTTCAAAGTCGGAGAACGTACACAGCAATCTATTGGAGTAAACTGAAATCAATCAGGAATTTATGAAATGAAAAGATTATCTCCTAATAGGAAACTTAAATATGGATGGGGAAATACAGTGTCACATATTTCTGAATTTGGGAGTTAACATAAAACATTGCAGATATGTACAGTGTCTTTACAGGTAGACTTCAGTTCACATGTGGATAAGCGAATGGATGGACTAGAAAAAAAACAAAAACAAACTCCAGCTGGACTGCCACATCTGCTTCACTCTCAATGGGGCTGTGCTCATTCAGTGACTAATTCGGAAAATCCGTTCCACAAAAATCATATCCATAATATTGATGCATTCCTTTCGTTTTTGATGTAGGAAACTGGAGATGGGAATTGCGTCTTAACCCAGGTTGTGTCTTTATTGGCAGTTAGGAGACGGCCGCCTCAGGGAGATTTTTTTTTTTAATCGCTATTAACCCATTCAGCTCATCATGGCACTGTCTTAGAAGATAAAGTGCATTCATACAAAGACAGTTTTTCAGAAAATAACGACCTCAAAACATTGGCTGTATCAGTAGCTATTAATGGTCACAAAAATCCCTCATGACTTCAATAAATCTCATGAGAGAATACCGCAGTCCACTGATTCTTCAGAGTCTCATAAAACGTCAAAGAATGCTGCAAGAATTTATATGATCTATAAAAAAAATCAGTAAATTCTGAGACAACAGTGATTTTTTTGTGAAGCTTCGAGAGAGACTTTTTTTGTTATTAAAATTTGACATGAAATGTCGTTCGTGTTTTTTCATGAGGCTTAAAGAGGCATTACACATATCTAGGCATCCATCTTTCTACAAACGCACAGATGCTGAGGGGCCCTTCCCACTGAGCTGAGGGCCCCAATTAGAAGTGAGTGGTCTGTCCCTCTAGGGGCGAGCCTGCAGCGCAACACACACAAACACATGCACACACACGCGATCCGAGTGCAATAGGAGTTCAAGAGCGCTGGATTCAAGGGGAGTGGACACATTTTGTGCTCAACGTATCAGAAAGGAATCACTTGCGTGTTTTGGAGTCGGAAGGAAGGAGAGTCAACTGTCGCTGCTGCTGTTACTCTCTTTTTTTTTCAATTTTGACTTCTGAGCTTGTGCGTGAGGGGAGCAAGCATAGTGGCGGTGTGTTTAGGTGCAGCACAGACGGGCATGTGCCGCGTGTGAGAGAGGCAAAGTTGAGCACAGGTAAGATGCAAGCTTGATGATGTTATTCTAGTGTACGTGTAGTTTTAAAATCACTTTTTACCGCATCTTATTAGATTTTTAATTTTATTACATCACAACACCAATCCGATTGTTTTAAGACCACTTTTGGAAACTTTTCAACCAACTTTTAAAGGGTCAAATCTCAACTCTTTGTTGTCATTGCTGTCATCTTTTAGTTGTTTTTGAGCAAATTGTGCAAGTTTCAGTTTTGGCATTTGTCTTGCCATTTTTGATAAGTGTTACAAAATGTGTTATCCAAAACTCAAAGAAAACAAATACATTGCTTGTGTGTCTCTGATAAATGTGTTTTGTCTCGTTATCCCAAACTCCACAATAACAACCTTTTTTGTTTGTTTTGGGGAAAAAAAGTTGTTTAAAACTTGACTTTATGGCTCATCAACATGCAAGTTTACTTTGTCTACTGCATTACAATTAAGCAGTTAATCCTTTATATGGTGCCATTTTAAATCAAGTTTTTTATTGCTCTCAATATATTCACTTTGGAGCTTAACTAATGTAAATTATTCCACATGTTTTGGAGTATGTTGTGAGAGCAAAACACACACACGGTGGCATGATTAAGATATGGGGGGAGACATGGGATTGGCTATCATGAGATTGGTATCAAGTCTCTTCTAAATTAGATAAAAGTCCAAAATGTACTGGCCGTCTGTCTGCCATTGCAAGTTCAGCGTAAACACCCCCTAATTTACATATTACGTAAATATTCTGCATTAGAGCAATGTCTGTCTGCAAAATAATTGCCTATGGTGACCAGTGGCGTCTGTTTTTTTTTTTTAACTATGCACTTGACAATATAAACCTTATATCTTCAAGTGACAGCACGTTTACCACAGGTTTATTTTTACGAGTGTGCAGTGCAGGGCTTCTGTTTTCACGTTTTTTTTAGCATGCATATCCGCTCCAAAATACTGCTCACAGTCACCCTGTGTCAAACATTCCACTTTGCAAGGAGCAAGTGTTGAATATTCACTGTGCAGTGGCGCACAAAAGCAAACGAGACACAGTTGTATGGCTTTTGTCTGTAGGCTCCGCTCTCCACTTGCTTCAAGGTTTTTCTGCAACTCCCTTACAAGGAGCTGGAGGACGGTGGGGGCGAGGTGAAGGTTGTGGATTGTCAAAGGAATACAGAACGTGACTTTCTTAAGATACATTTGAGGGCTTTGACGAATTGCCAAAAGAAAGGCGACTCCAAAAATGACATCATTGCCGGGTCGTCCCCGCACGGCGCCTGCATAGTCTAAAATGAGGACGTGCTGACAGGTAACATCGTGCTCTGTCCTAATCCATTTTCTATTAAACTTCTGGAATGGGAAAGAGGAGCTGGCTCTAGTCATAATATATTAAATTTTCTCCAGTCCGGCCCACAGCAGTGGTGCATTTTTTTCTCCCTAGATCGGGGTTCTACGCAAGCGCAGTATCCCTAAAAGTCCAGCCTCGTTGTACAGAGAGGGCACATGTACGGCAGTTGTGAAGTTTGCACAGTCCACAGTGACGAGGTGCCAATTGCTCACTGGCAGACATTCTGTCTGGCTTGGACTGGCCTGTGGAAATATAGCGCAGGATGCACCTTTCTGAGGCCACTTGAACAAAAATCTCTTCACTCAACTGGGGTCAAAACAAGTCTGACCTGGTGAAAACATGTTCACAGGATATGCAGCACTGTTACTGTAATGAATGGCAAATTCTACATGTTGCGTCTCTATCAATACCAGTTTACAGTACTTACAGTACAGACAGCATAATGTAAAAGAAAATCTGAAAAATGGTGCCTTATTACATTATTATGGCCTAGTTGAACACCAGTGAACACCTGAAATGACCCCTCTCAAAAAGATAGAATTTCTCTTTCGAAAAAATCCCAACCCTAACAATGCAGTGCACAAACCACATACAAAAATGTATATTGTGGGTGTGGCCTTGGATCGAAAGGACAAAAGAAGCGGACAATGGTTGTATAGCTTCGGCTGGTGTTACTGCGCAGACGGACAAGTGAGAGCACTTAGAGCTGTCACATAGCACTTTCACACCCCGCTGCTTCCATCTGCTCACCTTAGAACAGGATTAGGTTACGCACATATGCTCGTACATGCGGACTCATACAAACTCAACGCGGCGCAGCCGGGGTTACGGCCTAACCGGTGTGTGTCGAGTTACTTGCTTTGTTGTCCCGCATCGTCAAAGCCTTTTGGCATTTACATCTGCGTCTCGATTACGCGACCGCGTCTGTGTTTTCAATATAACTTTGTTTCCACTTTGGGTTGGTTCCGTCTCCACTGATAAACACCAGATCCAGTAACCTTCCATATTTCTATTCGAGCCCACAGTCACTGACCCGACACTGTATCACTTTCATATAAAGTCCGCCTAGCATGGACAGAGTTATGGATTAAACTGCCACATGATACCCAATGAGATTGTTAACAAAGACTTGAGATTTGCCTGAAGTATTCTTTGTTGATTTAATTCCACCAAGTTTGAGTATTTTAGTTCTTCCTTGCTATAAAAATCAGCAAAGGCCAGATTGTCAGATGTTTCTAAAGACTATCTTGAGCGATTGTTCTGTGGTGTGAGACATGTTAACAGTCCTCCCAATTCTGCTATGAAAACAGTAGAGGACAACAATCATAATTGTTAACCTGTTGAATATTCCCAATTGCAAATTCTTGTGCGAGATACACGCATACTGACAATTGGGCCAAATTTGGGCATTTTCCCTTTAAATATGGTGATCAGAGTCATTAAAGGCCTCCTAAAGATTATCCTGCATGATTATCCTGTGTGGTAAGAGTGATGTTACCTCCCAAACCTGCTCAGAAAATTGATAGATACAACAATCATGAATGTTAAACCTGTTAAAATTCTTCTTTGTCTGGTCTGCGTAGTGTAGTGTGGGTTTCTCCCGATTTAATAATTACTTAAAAACCTGTGAGGGACATTAAAATGCAGACTGGCCGCAACTTGGAGATTTGGAATTCAGTCTGTATTCCTTGGTGTTGCCGAAAGACTTTGTTTTCCCTTCCAAAAGAGAATGAATTCTACTGGAACGCCCTCTCATGGGGGCATAATTTGATCTTGGACACAGATTGTCCGGTGAGGTCGATTATTTCAAAGTGATGTAATGAAATAAGTGATGCAAAACATGCAACACCGTGACTGCACTTCATAAATCCACACCACAAAAAGATTATTCCATGATCAAAAGAGTCTGTGGAATTTTTTTTGGTAGATTTTAATAGAAGGTAAACCGGCTGTGGGAAATTCAAACTTCCCTGATGGCAGTGAGCCTTGTTGAAGTTTCCATGGAAAACGTATCTACTTCAATGTTTCACTACACTTCCATTATAGCTGGTGACTTCAAAGATCCCGTGACACTGAGATGTCCACACTTTGCAATTATTTTGGTGACATAGTTTTGCATTCACGCTGATTAGCAAAATACAGATGGATACCGTGGAATTAATTGCAAAGATATGCACGCACGCAAGTCGTGTTTGAGGTTAGCATCTCAAATAAATGACATTGTGTGTACTGCCTTGATGTTTGACTCGGAGAAAATGTTGTTGCACATGTTTCCAGTATATTTTTGCGTGATTGTGTGCAATTAGCGTTCCGTGGCCGCTCTCAGACAGAATGTGAGTTGCGCGTTTATGGCGATATACAGAAAATCCCCTTCAATCTGTACATTACAGAACACACAAAAAATATACATGCCCATGGCATGTTACCATGGCATGCATGGTACTTTTTTAGAAAAGAAAAACTGACATGCGCTGACTTTGGCAGTTGAAAAAGTTATGCCCGCAAGAGCATGTTATACAACAGTGCTTTAAGATGGACCCAGTCCTTATACATGGTGATATTTAATTGTAGATGTGGCTGTTCTAAACATGGTTATGGGCACTTGCTGGTTGGCTGTGCTTCTTTTTTAGTGTACCTGACAGACAGACTTTAAATTTACAGCAAGGGAATAAAAGCTACTAAAAAGCCCAAGGCCTCTCATATCTAGTTTTATAATAAAAACACCAGTTGTGTGGCCTGGTGGCAGCCTCGTGTTTTCACTGAGACGTGAACTCAGACCGACGACTCACAGGGGAGTTGCATGCTTGCTTAAACGCAAGATTACCAAAAAGAAAACAAAAAAAACGGGTGACTGACCATTGCCAAGAAAAACAAAGAACGTCTTAAGAGTTAGGAACAATTATCCATGTTGTTACGTTTGCTCGGTGGCCGGGACTCGACAAATAGCCCGGCTAATGCACCTTGTCACGGCGAGATGGAGGGATTTGATAATGGCGTCCTCCACAGGGCACCTGGGTTGTTGCTAACTGCCTCATTAGGGGTGCTCTGTGTGCGAGAATTCCCATGGCCACACCGCTTTGCCACCATCTGCTGTCTGACAACCTGCATGGGGAAAACGTCCTTCAGAAAAGTTTACTTAATTGCCGGACTACATTTTGGGATCACAATGCATGGACTGACGGCTGGGCAAAGTCACCTCTCCTTGTTGATGTTATGGTAAACCAGAGTATGTGACCCATAATAACAGAGGTGGGCAATAGTTTCCATGATAAGTTTGATTGACCTTCATAAAGACTCTACTAAGACCAGTCAGAGCCTGTGGATGAGTCAATCTTTGTCCAGGTCTACATCATAAGGCGGCACCACATCAGTGTCTGGCTTTAAATCTGTCAGGGATGTCGTCAGGTTTGTTTACTGTTGCCCCCCTAATCCCATGTGCAGTCTGCTCTGCCAAAGACAACAGGGGGAACTCCAGGCCGAAGTTGCCAGGAAGCACTTGGGTTTGTTTAACTCGCATGGCACAGAGCTGTGTGCTTCTCTACCCCTGCTGTCACTCTTCATCTATTTTATTGACTCTCAAACTGGATAGCCTTTGTCTTTTCCTGCCAAATGACATCAGAGAGCTTTTTGTGCACCTTTATGTGAGAGCTGCCGTCTGCAGTAAAGCTGCTACCCTATTTTGGCGACACTGTTGTTTAAAGAATAAAGTTAGAATTTGTTTGTTGTATTCCCACCGAAGCGACATGACTTTTTAGACCTTTAAACCATGGCGTCACATTTGGGTGGCAAAAGCACAAGCGAACAAACCCTAAATGTCATTTAACTGAGGCAGACTGAAAACAGGAAACTGCTTGAATAATGATTTTAGCCCTCCTCTATTTGGTGCAATAACTTGACTGTGCAGAGTATCAGTCGTAAAGGCCATTTCAACAGACACGCTGATCAGAAATAGATGTGGTAAAAACTCAGAAATGACTTTTAATTTGGTTGACATACATAGAAATGGAACGCCCAGACATTAGAATGAAGGCCAGCTATTTTGTTTTGATAAATTACTCAGACAATCTGCAAGAAACATTTTTACCTACTTGTGTGATAAAATCTTTAGTTCCAAGGCTGTACCTTTTGAATGGGTTACTCCGCCTCCACTGTAGGCAGTCTTGCAATTATCCCTGTAAATCTATTTACGGCATACCCGCAATTGATCCTCCTCACCCACAGGCTGTCCTGGAATCATTTAATTGTTTTCACTTCAGGTCAGTTACTTGTTAATTGCATTCTGAGTGCTGAAAACTTCATTCCGTATGTGCTACCAAAGAGGCTGCTCTTGCGTTTTCAGGCTTCTGATTGGCTAAATAGCACTTGACAGCCTTCAGATGCGCTTTGGACAGAAAATATTCTTTTGGTCCCTAAGTTAAAAACAATTTGAAGTGCAAAGAGGTTCCATGAAAACCTGGCCCTCTCTATCACATTCGGGCAACCACTTTGCTGATGGGCCATCTGTTGGACACAGCTCTGTATCAAGTATGTAACCCCCGTAGGTGTTAACGTGCCTAAACTTGTCATCTAAAATAAACATCAGCTTGTTTATCGGGGTCTTATTCTCTCTGGTTTATTGCTTCAGTGGGCCTGATATCATAGCACTCACTCAGTGTAGGCGACTCAACATTCAAACAGTGCGGTCTGCAGTCAGTTACATGGGAAATAAATAAAAAGGCAATTGGAGTAACGGACACTCTTGCCAAGATCCCATTGCACATTATAATGTTTGTTTACGGGAGTGAATGAATAAATGCCCTCAGAATGTCATCTCCGTTGTAATTAGTTTGAGACAAGAATAGCAAGATTTACAATGGCTCATGGCGGAAGCGGCATGCTTGCTTATAACACTACACATACAAGCGCGACATCACCGCTATTAGTCTGGCTTGACTTTGTTCAGGCAGTCATTGAGAGGCCAATTATGTTACAAAAGATGGGAGGTGGTAAGAAATCAGGGTGATGTAGTGATGAGCAGCTAAGGGGGAGGACAAAGGGGTGCCGGAGCGTTATGAAGCACTTCATTGTTTGTCGGGTTAATTAGTAGCTCAGATTGCTGTGAAATGAGCTGGAACTCAGGTTTGATCAACCCGGCGGGTGCGTAATTAAACTTGGTAATTCAATACATTCAATACACGCAATCTGCAGCTGGAATATATCACTTCCTCCTTGAAGTGGAAAACAATTGCGCTTATAAAGGGTGGCAGTTGGAGAGGTCAATACAGAAATTCACAGAGTAAATTAGAACTAATTATTGAGCACTAATGGTGAATATATCGGTGGAATAACATTTGTGGATAAATGTTTGCACTGGCAAAAAAAACCCAGATGAGTCGAAACTATAAATCAGTGCATAATCATGCCGTCCGTATATTGATCCACGCGGCTACAAAGTATATTGATTACTCACTCATTTTTAGTACATCACTTGATTCAACCATGAGGGCAATATTGAAAGAATAATTATGACATGTGTTGTTATATTTCCATTGTCTCATAATTGTCTTGCTCTTTGGTCGGTCCCCTTTTTCAAAGACGCTCCACAGTTTTTTTTGTTCTTTTCAAACATTTCATTCATCCTCAAATTCAACCTAATGCCCCGGAGGCCTCATTGTGTCCAATACCTGACGTGTCTGCGGACATAAAGGAAGGAACTGACAGCGTCATCAGTGACTACTCTAAACTTTTGCCAAGTATCATCTAGGCAAAGCATGAAATGAGTTAGAAGATGAAGGAGTGCGAGAGTGACAGATAGCAAAGTGTAACTTATTTTGGGGGTTGACCTTTGTTTTGAGCAAACAGATTTAAAGGCAACACAAAAGGCAAGAGCTGAGAGATAGGATGGTCGAGGAGAAAGGGTGACATGCCTGCAGGGCTCCATGGTGAAATCGCTCACTGGTCACAAACACAAGTGTGTGTGTACATATCCTGCACTGGACTTAGAATAGACATCCCCCTCACACACACACACTTATGATTGCTCCTCCCTGGCTTCATCCTATGCTTTGGTCTCTCTCCAGGGCAGCACAGAGGGGGAATCAGACCCATCCACGCGCCATGAAGAAAGGAGGCTCTCGCGATCCAAATCCACATGAAGATGGGGCTCAGCGCTGCATGTCTGGCAGCAATTATGGCACCAAAGACAGCAGGATTAGGGTGCTATCCCATCCAGGAGTCCCATTAGTGGGATTGATGTTCTTGGCCATCCTCCCGCTTGGAGTGAGCATCAAACAAAGTGTCCCTCGAGTCAAACTGAGCCAGAGAGGTAAGAGTCGTGATTTGTGTGATAGTTTCCAGTGTTTATCCTAGGTGGCCACCTTTTACAATCACAGCGTATTATTAGCTTTTCCCCTATTATTAAAAATAATTTATAGTGTGGTTATCTCATTTCTGAGGTTATAAGCGACTACAGATGCTGCATGGCAGAGAAATTAAAATGTGCTTTTTCCTATGGATTAACAGAATGGCGGCCATCTTTTTAAGAAACAGGAGGAATTCAACTTAAGAACTTTTAATGCACAAGTAAAATTGTTAGTTTTAAAGGACTTTTCATTAGAATTCTTGAAGAGTCAAGCTCTTTAATGCCATTCCCAGTTGAACACTAAAACTAAAATCACATTAAACAAGGAAATTACATGTTGGGTATCTAAACCAATCACACAATTCTGTTAGCTTAATCCTAGCACACAACGTGAAATGCCATAGACAGGCCAACAAACGGCAATGACTGTTCCCGGTGGCCAAGTCACAGACACAGAATCACAATGAATTCATCATCAGGCACAAACGGATTAAATTTCATTGACTTGCAATGCATGCCACGTATCCTCACTAGATTCTATATTTAGTTATTACATTATGTAATTTAAAAAGTAAAAGGAGTATATTTCCAACAAAGAAAAGAAATAATCATGCTACCCCCACAACATAGTACAGTCTTGTTAAAAGTTCTTTCAGTGGCTTGTGGCCAAGATACTTGTGTTTCTTTTCTTTTAATTTCTCACCTGGAAAGCAAGAACTGAGAACATATTCTGGAGCAAAATATAGATTCGTCCCACTTGTCACAAAGTTCAATTTCCTGGTCTTGGTTTGGTCCGTTGAGTGACTATCGGCCGTTACCTCTGCTGTGTGCTCCATGGGTATTAGCTTTGAGACACCAGGGTAAAGCCAAATGATGGCTTACCTTTCTATTCATTACAGACTTCAGCAGAAATGCTACTTCAAAGTCTTATCGCTCGTGCTATGTATCACTGACAGAAAGCACACAAATGAATGTCTGTCTTGCTCATAAACCCAAATCCCCTCAGCGACCTGAAAGTAAAGTGAGGCTTACCCAGTGCACTTAGTCATAGGCATCCAAAAGTCTGCATAGCTGCAGATTCATATTTATGTTCTGGCTACCATAAATAAAAGGCAAGTTTCTGTGGGAATTATGATTACGCTCTGTTGTGTTTACTCAGCAAGGTAGTCTTTAAAACTGCAGTAGGTTTGTCTTCTCAAGCCATTGTGATGGAATCTGAATGCTCGTTATTCTGTATTTTGGCATCACTTGTTTCTGTTTTCCACGTGCTCAGCAGTTTTTGTGCTCAGGGGAATACCCTTTTAGCCCTCGGAGTGTGTGACAGTGGATAAAACTTCCTTGTTTGGTTATCTTGGTCAGACAGTGACCACAACTTTGTTTCATCACCGCACATTCTTCAAACACCACATTGGAACTAACCATCCATGAAAACTCAGCTTGAGTGAGGGAAGTTGATCAAAGCAGTAAATTATTCAGGGGTCAAAAACATCCTCAAATGACAGCGGGGTCACGATTGCCCTTTTCCTGTCAGCCAGCTTTATAATAATCAACATTTTCAGTTATTTGCAGATGCACCTTGCTCACTAAACTAGCTGCCTTCCCAATTTGCCTCAAAATTCTGAATCTGACTCAAAGTTCTGAATCTGACTCTTGGCTCTACCGTTCCTTGTAGTTTGCATGTTCTCGCCTGGTTTCAGTGAATACCCCAAATTGTTCATAGTTGTGAATGTGAGTGTAAATGGTTGGTTATCCATATGAGCCCTGCAATGGGCTTGGGACCAGTCCAGGGCATAATCCGCCTCTCAGCCAAAGTCATCTGTGGTCAGCTCCATCTCACCCTCGACTCTAATGAAGTGCTGTTGAAAACAAATGGATGGATGGATGACTTTACTAGTACTTCGAGATTGACTATCAAATGTTTTTGGACTCATGTACAAATTCCACAGCAGAAACCAAAATGAGGAAACCATGTTTCGTATCTTAAACGCTGAGTCCTCATTTCAGTTAGCCCTTAAACCAGAGCAAGAGTCAATAGGATGATGTTACACACTGGGACAATGTTGATGGGATTTAAATAATATGCTTAGTGAAAATGCTCGGTTGGCTGACTTCAGTCGAAACAGCCGATGGGTGCACGAGGAGCGTTTGGTTTATCCGGACTGTCTAAGCCAATTTGCCGGTGTGTTACAGGTTTGGTGTGTGTGTGTGTGTGCATGTGTGTGAATGCTTAGCAAGAGGATCCAAATCAAGAGCTGCTGACTCTGACTGTGCTCTCCTCTTTGGGGAAAGGTGAGAGGCATGGTGCTAAAAAATATCGGCTAAGCAGGCTGATTTAAAAGGACTCACTGTGCTGCATGTTTACAGAACAGATTAGTGTCCGCCGATGGGGCGAGCTGGCCTAATCTCCCTCTTTTGCCGTGAGTGTGAGGTGTGTGGACGGTGAAAGATATGAACAAGTAGGGGTGCTTTCTTGTATGGGTCGTTGTGTGTGCGAGGGCTTATGCACTGGAGGAGGTATTAAGAGGGATTGTGAGGAGTGGATGAGATGGAGAAGTTCAAATATTGAAGGTTGGTAACCTCTTCAATCCTTCACACCGAGGGGGTAATCACAGTGTCAATCCTTTCAGAATGACTCCCACAGGACTCCCCACACAGTGAGCTAAAGTTTATCCGAGGCACGGTGCTGCACTGATGCACTGGAAGACAAGCTTTTTCCATCAAGGACACGCCGCACTGAGAGTATAGTCAGCAGTCATCTCCATGGTAACCTTAATAAATTCTGTCATGAAGCTGCATTCCATTTGCTGCTCATCATCATCTCGCCCTTGATCCATTTTATTAGTGGTTTCTTGAACAGATTGTCTGTAATACCCTTCAGGGATGTCTCAAGAATGGAACATAACTGATTTTGAAAGAAATATTTTTTAAGCAGGGTATGCACGTATTCATTTACATCCAAACTGCCAGAAAACAAAAATAACGAGTAGGAGAATAGAAACGGAATAAGCTAGAGTAACTCTTAGCGTATCGGATAACGACATTGTGCTTGCAAACAATTTTCTCACGAGTCATTTCCATTATGCCGATTAACTTGTGAAATAGGCGATATTAACTCTAAAAACAACCAGTTGCTCCTTTGTTCTTCAACAGTGCCATCTTCAGAGTCTCTAACTCAAGCCAGCTCGGTATTGCAAACATCCAAGGATTTGCCACCTGTTTTCCAACTGTTTTCCGAGAAGATCAGTGAAAACTATTAACATACCCCATACGAAGGGAAACACATTCAGGACAATCTTTTAGAGACATCTGGTAACAGTCCTTTCCTGACTTGGAAGTCAGGGAGAAAAAGTTGCCCTGATTGTCAGTACGTGTGCACTTAGCTTCAGCTAGTTTGAAAGTTCAATAAGTAGCTACATTGTACATATTCATAATCACTATTTTACCGGTGCATATAGAAAGTCACCAATTTACAGTCTCATTTCCTGGATTTGTTCAAACTTTATCGAATTATTTCCAATTGTGAAAACTAGAAATTACTTCTTGTTATAGGGGAATGAAAGCAAAGCTGTTTCAGGATGGAGCCTAGACTGTTAATTGTTCAACAGAGAACTGTAACTAAGATGCAACAATGGGAATGGAATGCGGAATAGCATAAAACCTTGCCTTTTCTCAAAGGTATGATTGATGTCTTAGTAATAGAGTGAATGGCTGCGTTCCAAGAAGAAAGAACGGAAAATGCTGAAGGTTCTCCATTGTTTCCTTCTGTTTTTATTTTTAAACATGTCACAATCCTATTTGCCAATATCACGCTAGAAGTGTTTACATTGTTATTGACACAATCCAGTTTATGGTTTACTCTATACAGGCAAATATACCGCTCTAAAATAATTTAACTGTATCGCTTGGCATCAACATACTAATTTGTCACTTCTTCCTTTCACGGCTCATGAGCGCAAGATGTTGATGGCCAATGAATGATAGACACAAGATGGTTAAGATAGCCTAAGTTGTTTTAGACTCTTATCAGTTTACAGTACTTGAGATGACGCATTTGTTTTTCTTCGCTCGATCTGCACGGTGGGAATGTAAATCCTTGACTTGAGAGATGGCTTCAGGGTCAATGAACAGGCTGTGAAAATACCCTGATGCAAATATCCATAAACATACCCACAGAGGTAGTAGACTCTTTGCTATTGTATCTTTTTTGTAGTTTTTTTTCCCGATCCGGTTTCTCAGTGAAGGTGTTGAACCACAGAGGATTAGACCATTTCACTTCAAGCCAAGACACGTTTCTCTCGACAAGAGGAAATCCAGTGCTTGTTTTAGGGATTTTGCTCCGTTCAGAAAGAATCCAAGTAATATCCTGCTGAAATATTTACGTAGAGACTTTGTGTACACATTTTTCATTTTTACCGCATGACCTTGAACGAATCTGCCACTCGTCTGTGTTTTTGCCATTTATCTCGAGCAGAGCTGCTGCAAGCAAACAGTGTTTCACTGTTTTTGGGACCCTCCGATGGCCTCCTGTCACACTCCCTGCTGTTGGATGAGGAGAGGGGTCGTCTTCTGCTGGGAGCCAGGGATCACATCTACCTGCTTGACCCTGACAACCTAGCCAAAGGTCCCAGAAAGGTACACAATGGCAGGAGAATGTGAATATGGATGAGAAGCCAAATTTGATTCAAGCATTAGAGCTATGCAGGCCATTTGGAAGGTTGACAGTTTGTTTAGGCCGACGCATAAGCGTTTAGAGCAGCTGTAAGAACTCCTACTTCCACTTAACGAAGGGCCATCCATCTATTTTCTATAACACATCTTTATTAAGGTCGGGGGTAAAATGGAATATATCCCAGCTGACTCTGGGTGAAACACCCTGATCTGGACACCCGTAAATCTTAAATAGACAGTCACAGTTATGGGCACCTATTTACTGTCTCCAATGCTTTTTAGAGACAACTTTGGTGGCCACACATGCACAAGTAGATGAATACCTGTATCATCTATCCTTGCTAAAATGTGACCATTTAAGGGCCATCTGGAACCCTGATACGGTAATCTTCCCAATCCTCTGACCTGCAAACTCTCCCCTTGGGTCACTGTCAGAGTCTTCATACCATCTGCTTACAACAAGCATGCATGGTTAAGCACAGCCAGTGATCGTATCATGTCCTAACATTTAAAATGGAACATGCAATTACATTTGGATTGATTGATTCCTGCTTTCTGTTCCAATGTATACAGTATGCGGCTACACTGAAATGCACTCAGTATTGTTTCAATAGCTGACTGAAAGCAGCTGTCAGCTTTGGGTTATTATACGTAAACACAAAATCACATACGTTCAATAAATACCCATTTGACACACACTTCAACAAAAACACACGCTTGCATTCTCCATATGTTTGAGTGTTAATGCCGCCCTGGTTGACCTGCAGGTGGAGCGGCCGTGTGTTTATTTGATCCTTATCTGGTTGTTTTAACTCTCCGTGCTGCTCTTTGAGTGTTGCCTCTTTGGTTACTGATACTGATGCTGGGAAGATTAGCACCGCACGGAACATATTCGGGCCCTTTAGGGACCACTTTGCGAACAATTTTGGGTCTTTCTGTAATTAGAGACTTACCAAAAAGATGTTAGAGAACATTGCGAGCATTCCAGGTGTTTTGACCTTCTTTTTGAAAGGTATGTTGTTCTCAAGTTATTATAAGGTCCTCATGTGATGTAGTAAAACAAGCTTATCGATCTTCATTCCCATTAAGTCCTTTCATGGGTTTACAACATTTTTCTGTATGAATTCCTCGCCGGCATTTTGACTCATGAGATGTTTTAACATTGAAGGCGGTATGTTTGCATGCCTATACGAGCCCGATGAAAACGTTTGGCGATAGCTCCCCTTGGTAGGCTTTAGGGGGAGGCAACACGCTAAGCACATAAGCCTGTTATAACACATGTGTGAACACGGCGAGGTGCACTGAAGGGAAAGCGTGTGTTGTGCGACGTCTGATTTACTGCAACCGCACATGGAGGTGATAGTTACCACGCTACAGTAAAAATGCCAAATTCCACAAATGTTGTGCCACAACAGGAGGGAGAATGTCATCTTTTATTATGTCAAGATTTATCCAGTGATAAACCAGTTACGATCTACAAACATTGTTTTTCTTTTTAAAAGGCATGAAATAAGGTTGAAATATGAACTGAACCACCGAGCAATTGCTCGTAATTTGAAAAACCCCTAAATCGGTTCACTTGTGAATTGAAGTCTGACTGTAAATGCTAAAATAACTTTGCTGTCTCTCACTAGATTCACTGGCCTGCACCTCGCGATCGAGTGGAAGTATGCAAACTGGCAGGAAAAAATTTGAATGTAAGTCACTTAGTTTTCGCAATATCGCATTGGTCTGTGGGAATATTTCCAAACATTTGCCTTGTTCCGTCTTTTTCTCCCTGGTAATGGCAGGAGTGCGCCAACTTTGTGAGGGTGCTTCACAACTACAACCTGACACATGTCTACGTCTGTGGGACAGGAGCCTTCAATCCCATCTGTGCTTTCATTGAAATCGCTGGCTCAAGACAGGTAAGAGGACTGCAGGGAATCTTGGAGGATAGAGTTCTACCTCCAAAAGACTGAAGAATCTCATCTCAAATTTGGCACATCTTGCTCAGTTGCGCTGCCCATCACAAAAATATATGTTTTTTACAGAGAAATTAAAACAGGCAAACAAGCTACCAAACCGATATTTCCAACCTTTTTGTTGACAGGATGGAGTGTTTCGTCTACTGCCTGCTACAGTGGAGTCTGGCAGATTGAAATGTCCTTTTGATCCAATGCAAACTTTCACCTCAGTCCTCACAGGTATGATGAGCCGGGGTTGCAAAGTGAATGGTAAATTTCAAGAAGGCTTTAGTTAGATTTCTACTGGGATTTAAAATAAGGACGTAGAGAGGTTTTCCGAATTGGAAACTTTCCATGGGAATTATCGGAGTGGAAATCAAGGTATCACTGCAATTTCATGGAATCTGATTGTTTCTGTCTGTATTATACTGAAATATATGTACGTATATTTTATATTAAAAGCCTACCTTCAATTTTGTAAATTCCTGGTTTGTTATCATAAATTACTGTTAAATTCCATGTAAAGTTTAAAACTTTGACTCTTCCCCTAATTTTGCGACTCTAATTTGTCCATCATCTCCTGTGCTCTAGAACACGGGTGTCAAACTAAAGGTTCGCGGGCCAGGTCTGGCTCGCCATATCATTTCATATGGCCCGTGAAATCAAATCATGTCAACTTCCATGATCCTAAATCCTTAACAAAATTTCAAATTTGCATGTGATTAAATTAAGATTTTGCAATTTTTTTTGTTACCCAGTAATTTGAACAATATGTATCAGTAATTTTTACAGTAATTTGAACAAAAAGTTAAAAAAATCATCTCCGGTAAAAATGAGTCTGACACCCCTGCTCCAGAATGTTAATGTTCTTTGAAAGATCTCAGTTTGAACTTTTTCTGTATTCAATCTAGACCAGTATCTGTACGCGGGCACCGCCTCGGACTTTTTGGGCAAAGACACGACGTTCACACGCTCACTCGGCCCGCCACCTGACCAGCACTACATCCGCACCGACATCTCTGAGGACTACTGGATCAATGGTACACACACATTCCATTGCAAACATATTGCGTTTCTCTCCCCAAAATATCTCACACAAAGAGCCTCTCTGTGCCTGCAGAACAGTTATTGGCATTCCAGTGCAGAGGACAGAGCTCGCTTATTCATGTAGTGTGACTTTTTTTTTTTTTTTTTTTTACATGAACCCCATAGCTGAGCATGGCTGCCACACCTAGTGAGGAATTTACAGTTTGCAACAAAGTTCACGCTGTTAACCACATACAAACATGTCATGTGCTGACCTGTTCTCACGGTATCCAACCATTTTCTATACCTCATTAGGGTCCTGGGTGAGCTGGAGCCTATCCAAGTAGACCTAGGAGTACAACCTGGACCAGTTGAAAAATTGTAAAATGGAAAAATCAGTTGTTTGCCACTTGACAGTGGCACCTACATTCTCATTAGTCGTCTCCACGCACAGCGATTACTTATTTATCTTTTGTGGCGCATAGGTTTCCACTTTCAAGTGTGTTCCAGATTGATGACTTATTCTGCATCAGCATTTGTCACCCGTATCAAAATCCTTGCACATGGCCTCCACATATTACAACCTCTGAATTGGTTGAAGCTTCTCTGGTTCCCGCTCTGTCTGTCTGGAATAGACCAGTATACATTGAAGTGTGGTGACAGGAATGAAGGGAGCTCATCTTCCGGTGATGACTTTCTTTCCTCACGTGCCAGCGGAATATCTTTTAATCACAGAACTAACAATAACCTTCTGTTGTAGAACGCATTAACAGCCATACGTTAAGTCGTTCCAGTTGGGGAGTCACTCCAACATTGTTGGCTCAGCTTGCAGCGGTTGAGCTAATGTTGACGTAACGTCACTCCGACACTGAACTTGCCTCACCCAACGCGGGACACGACATTGCGTCATGGTGGTCCGTAGTTGTCCATCCAAGCGAGACTCATTTTTATGTCATTTATCTTACAGATCCATCAGTCACTACTATTCATCTAACCATTTTTATTTCTGTGAAAACTATTATTTACTGCACATTATCCAGAATAATACGTTTTTCTTCTTTTGGTGTCTCTAGAGGCCAAGTTCATATCGGCACACCCCATCGCGGACACCTACAATCCGGACGACGACAAAATCTACTTTTTCTTCCGGGAGGTGTCGTGGGAAGGCAACGACAAGAGCGTCCTGTCCCGCGTGGCTCGCATTTGCAAGGTGAGTGAGACTGGATGAGACGGGGGGGGGGGGGGGGGGGGGGGTGCATAGATGAGGAAAGAAAAATCGCCTCACACATGGAGGGAAGGAGCCATACCTCCTGGTGTCATCTGATAGGATAAAGATCTCTGTGTCATCCACTTTAGATGGGCTTTATCTCCCATACAAGGAGGCCTTTTCTCCAGACGGTCTTGTTTTGCAGTCCTATGAAAGAGAGACTTGCTGCCGCTGTCAGAGGCAGTAAATCATGTTTTAACCCCGCTTGTGCTATGCAGGCACTCACAAAAGCAAACAGGGAGCAGTGACTGCAATCCTCCAACTGACTACTGTACTTTTGCTAATTGTTGATTGAGACATTTTCCGAATGTTGTGTTACTCTGGTGCCTTGACTTATTTTATGAGACGTAGCTTTGGTCATTTTTTTTTGCTTTGTGTTGCGACACAAAATGGGTTCTTCACAAACATGGGCTCACCATCAGTTGTGAAAATATAGATCAATGTTGTCTAGTGCTGATATTTTCCATTTCTCAGTGCCAGCATTTTGCCAAATGTTGTTTTTTAAACTATGGGTCCTAAGAAAGTGAGTGCTGAGAAGAAGAAGCGGATCATTCAATTAAAGCTTGTCATCGTAGAAAAAAAATGGAGGTGTGTGCAGTCCACACAGTGAAGCAGTACGAGTATAGTACTTCTATGATATGTATTACCGGTGCAGATCAGTTCTTTAATACCAGCCAAGGGCATTAAAATAATTTCCAAGCTGAAGATGGAGAATCTGTTTGAAGTGAGGAGAGCATGGAGAAAAATGTTCAATACAAAAGAAATGTATTAATTGTATTTCCTCACGTCATCATTAGTGTATGTTTTTAGAGTCAAAGTATCATCGTATTAGTTTTCATAGAAAGGAAATTTTTCTTAAAGCATGTTACCACCTGTTTACATTATTGCCACAAAAGAAAGTGTCCAACATACGAGAGAGAGATTTAGAACGAGTAAAAGTTAAGAAACTAAAGTTTATTATTCTTAATTTGTTTTAACTGCCTTTGTTTTTGAAATGTCTTGTTTTTCAAGTTTAGTTGAGTTGAAAGTCTTTTAGGGAAACAATTCTTGAGACGTTTTTGTTTTGAGGTTAGGGTTGTTGGACAATGAATTGAAGAATATTGGTTGATGAGTGATGCATGACCATACTAGCACAACTCTCAGGCTTTCTTACTATTTTCTTATAGTTTTCTGGAACATTTCAACCGATGATAACTGAATGCTAATTGTCCGACATCCCCATGTAAGTCATCAATTTCTTTACTGCAGGGGGATTACATTTTGACGGTTTAACTTTGCTTCCTATTAAACAGATGGTTTACAGCAACGTTGACTTAGGATGGGGAGTCCAGACAGATTCACAACTGATAACATTCATTTAAAACCTTGGCTGTGTGCTGGACCTGGGCCAAATGAGAGCAGCCACCAAGCGCTTGGCGCTCAAGATTCGATCGCTACATTTTTGTGGAGAGAGATTACGGTGTATTTATGACTTGAGATAAAGCTGTGAAACAGAAGAGAAGGAGGTTTGTCTGGGTTACAGTCGGTGTCCGCGCTGAAACTGAAAGCCACAAAACAAACGCATGACACATGCTTTTATTTTGTGGAAGGGCATTCGTGGCCAATCTAAGTTATATTATCAATCAGGAAATATGCTTGTTATTTTTTATTTGGTCTAACAATATGTACACAGCACTTATTTGTTCCAGCCTCATCTCCTGGACGTTATTAAAAGAACAAGAATGTAATGGTAGTAGCTGCACAACAAACACAGCATTCGGGTCATTTAATTAGCGTGTAAAAAGTCTGCACTCAAGTTTGTCCAGCTGTCTTACTGTGCTTTTGTTGTAGTGATGACAGTGCTTGTGTTTTAGAATGACGTGGGTGGCCTAAGAAGTCTGACCAACAAATGGACCACCTTCCTCAAAGCCAGACTTGTGTGCTCCATACCTGGACCCGATGGCGTGGACACGCACTTTGATGAGCTACGTATGTCCCTGAGATTCTTTTTTTTTTCGTTGTGATGATTATCTAGCTATCCAAAATAGATGCTTCAAACCAAAACTGCCCTTTTCCGATTCAAATTTGGTCGTTAAGAGGTCATCAAAGCTCAACTTTGAAATGGTCAGTTTTAAGGAAACATGTTCTGGACTCGGATGTGCAGATTTGCTAAAATTGGGTTTTTGGTATGTTCACAGCCCGCTGAAAGAAATCTAATTTTAGGAGTAAGCTAAGATGAATATGCTGTCAAACTCCCTTTTCCCTGGTGAATTCTCAAAATGAAACAAACCTTGATTTCATGTACAGATAGCCAAAGCAAAAAATTAAATATTTGTAGCAATCTGTTGAGCTCCTCTGATTGTGACTCTTTGGAATGAATTTCTCCAAAATGTCTGCTTGAAACCAAAATGGCCAACTTTTGTTTTTTATAAATACTTTTGTGAGAGACATCTCCACCAAAGTTTGTGTGAATTATTTAAATTAATGTCGAGGCTGATTCTTTTTTTCTTTCACAATCTTTATGAATATTATGAATATATGTAGTGGGCAAGTGCTTTAAGGACCTTCAGGGTAGTTTTTGGGAATGCTGAAGTTTCTTAAAAAGGCAAATCAAAGCCAAGAGAGTCCTATTTTATTTTTCTACATTAGGTTCCCATGAAAGAAGTCAATTTCTGTATCGCTTATGCTAAAAATGCTAAAGGAATCCTGATTTCTAGAGTTGCGCATCCCTTTTTTCACCCCGTTAGTGACTCTTTGAAATGTCATGAAAACATTTCAAACGTGCAAATCCTTTGCAGCTCTTAATTCATCGAAATCCCATTTGCATTCCTCTGAGAGGAATAAAAGCAGTGCAAATTGCATTGAGGCTGACTATTCAATAAAATTGAATATAGTGCCTCAGTGGGAAAAGGTGCTATAATATCACACAGTTATGAAAGGTGTAAATTTCAGAGAGCCGCTTGTCTTAAATACAAATAAGACCACGGTACTAAAAAGTAAATACTGTAACTATTAATCTTTGCTGGGTGAATTTACACTACATTAACACTGTGTGTCTTTCTTTTAGAGGACATTTTTATGCTTCCTACGAGGGATCCAAAGAACCCAACTGTGTATGGGGTCTTCACCACCTCCAGGTATGTTTGTTCGTCATCCACGGCACCTGCAATCTCCTTGATTATTATTAATTTTGTAACTCGGATGTCTTGTTGTGATCCGACCCTCAGCTCCATCTTTCGGGGCTCGGCCGTGTGCGTGTACAGCATGGCGGGCATAAGGGCTGCGTTCAACGGGCCCTACGCTCACAAGGAGGGACCAGACCACCGCTGGGTTGAGTACGAGGGAAGGATACCGTATCCACGTCCTGGAACGGTGAGTATGTCAATTTGGGTGTTATGTTGCTTGTACTAATGAACACACAATAAATAATTTTTCTGAAATGTATCACTATAAACAGAAAAACTAGACAGACTTGCCTCGCCATGGTTATTTAGTTTTTGTTAATAAACTAGCAGTTGATACTTATCTTTAATAAAATATATTTTATGTTCTTATTGACTTGCGCGTAATTTGCAATAACATAACTTTTATTTGACACTTTGACTCATTGGTTGAACTTCCTTTTATTTCATTACAATCCTGCGCTAAATGTTTATTTTTATATTCATTACATTCAGTACACGGTAGTCCCTGCAGCGAACATTATGAAAACTCCAATAAGATATTATATTTCTATAATTGTATTACATATAATATGCTTGGCATTTTTAGCTTGCTATTCTTCGTATGGCCACTAGAGAGAGACAAACGCCCAAAAACTTTTTTCTTTTCTTTACATAAGTACTTGCTGTACTTGTACTGCAGAGCGTGACTGCATCCAATTGTCTATCTTTGCATTGTATATTATTTTGTAGTGTCCCAGTAAAACATATGACCCTCGGATCAAGACCACCAAAGATTTCCCTGATGATGTGCTCAGCTTCATCCGTTACCACCCGCTCATGTTCCGTTCCGTCTACCCACTGAGCGGCCGGCCCGTGTTCACACGCGTCCGAGTGGACTACAGCCTCACCCAGATTGTGGTGGACAGAGTTTTAGCCGAGGACGGCCCATATGAGGTTCTCTTCTTAGGGACAGGTGAGTGTGGCACCGGTGTCTGTTACAAATACTGACCACTAGGAGGGAGTGCAACATCAGGAGAACATCAGCAGTTTTTTTTTTAAGAGTGCTTAAAACAAATGGATTTCATGTTTTAGTGCAAAAAACATTGGCTACATTACAAAAAACGATGGAATTTGTAAGGGTTTTGAACAAAATTCTTTCAAGTGATTGAAATTTCTTTCACAACCAAAGTGTACATTAGTGTTTTTTACTTTGATTGTCTGTCTGTCTCTCACAGATGTTGGCACAGTTGTGAAGGTGGTGAGCATCACCAGAGACAAGTGGTCTACAGAGGAAGTGGTGCTTGAAGAGCTTCAAGTTTTCCAGGTTGGACGCAAGAGAAACGCACGCATGCACGCACGGACACACGCACACACAAAGTGATTTTGTAAATCACTACAATGCCTGGTGTGCTGCGACAAACTATGAAACATAATACTTTTCTTTAGAAAAATGAATGTTGATTACATTACTTTGTTTACAGGTTCCCACTCCAATTCTCAGTCTGGAGATTTCTTCAAAGCAGGTTAGACCTCATTCACTGTTTTGCTGCTATCGGGGAGAAATCGTAATAGAGAGTTCGTGGGGGGTAGAGCTTCATGTCACTCCTATACTTACTTCACAACACATCTGATCAATCATCTCAATGGACAACACAACAACAAGCTAAGAGACAGGGGGGAAAAAAGTGGAGTACTATACACATCTCAACAATTGGGCTCATTCATATGGTGGAAAAGAAATTTATCAGGAACTTGTGCTTCCAAGCCGCAAATATTTTAGCCGAGGTCACTTGTGTTACTCTTGGAGATGCTCAAGCCGTACAATGTGATGTTAAATTGTTCAACATTTAAAACATAAATATATTAACGTTTTCCGGGAATCGGTTTTCATACAAGCTAAGGGGAAAAACCTATTGTAGTAAAAATTGGTTTAAAAAAATCATGCTGTGATCAGTTCTTATGCTCATATGCAATTGGAAACGTTAAAATGTTAAATGGTTTTGTGTGTTTCAAGTGTTTACACAAATCTTCAATAAGGATTCAATTAAAATAGATTACGCCTACAAATCGGTCCTAAATCGAAGTTTAAAAAAACAACACTTCTTCAAGAATATCTGCAAATGGCTTTGACTTCAGAGTTGAATACAATTGAACCATACACAAACGGTGATTCTTTCACATCCCACTCGGATGTAAAATAAAAGGTCAAGTCACAGTTTTTAAATGTTTTCAGTAAAAAAAGCCAAAGCAAGAACTTAATAGGGAGCTGAGGGTCAAAGGCTGTTGTGGTTCATGTTTCTTGTCAGCATACTTGTGGCATTCCCATTTTTCATCAGCAGTTGCTTTGCGGGTGCAAAACAAGTTGCTTTATTTGTTTTTTTATGCCCCCTGACCGACTTAGTTCTGTTTAATCTCGACTGTAAAAACCTCGCTCTTCATCATGCTCATTCTACTTCCTCCCGTCTCTCTGTGAGTTTCGAGCTCTCTCGGCCGCCTCGCGCCTCATTATCTCAAAGGTCAGGGATGTCACGAGACACTTCAACCCTAATCAAAGATGCCATTAATCTCTCAATGCATTTTGACCTGCACGTGTCTGGGCGGTTGGGGGTTTGGTGGGGGTTCCTTGAGGAATCTGCTTACCTTTGGACAAGTTTGAGCAGATACCACACAATTTAAACGATACAATAACTTCGCAGTGTTCAGTTCAGACTCTAAAGTGTCACCGAAGTGTAATACTAACGACTGCAGTCTTTTAACTGGGGGAATCCATGAATTATCAACATAAGATTTCATTCCAAAAAAACCACAAACTACTAAACTGTATGACAAGAAAGCAGTGGTAGTCAATTTTCTGGCTTCTGTATGTTGTGCTCGGCTTTTAGCAACAGCTGTACGTTGGCTCCAGCGAGGGTCTAGCCCAACTGTCGCTAAGCAGATGTCACCTCTACGGCCAAGCCTGCGCCGAGTGCTGCCTGGCCCGAGACCCCTACTGTGCCTGGGATGGGCACACCTGCTCCAGATATGTCCCAGCAGCCAAGAGGTGAATACTCAATATGGTAATATTTGTCCTCATTACTGGGCTGGTTACCAGTCAATGGTAGGGTGCATATTCAAAGGATAGTTGTAGCAATGAAAAAATAATCTCCCGATATTTCACAAACCAAAGTTAGCAAGTATAGAATTGAGTGGTTACAGTGGGATTTTTTTGTGAATTTGTGTGTGTTAATGGTTGTGAATTAAGTGATTATTTTTTTGCCTATGCTTGGTCTAAAAATGGAACAGACTACCACATTTTTTCTTCAAGCCAGAAAGGTGCCATTTAAATTAAATTTGTTTTGTGCCATGTTTTTTTCCACAAATTCTTTGAGTTAATCTTCTACCAAGAAAGGTGCCATTTAAATTAAATGTATTTTGTGCCATGTCTTTGATTCACTTTTGTACTACAAAACTAAGCAACTCAATGAACATCTGCCGAGAATGATGATTCCATAATTTTTGCCAGGGGTTAAAAGCAGGGAACAGTTTTGACTAAACGAAAAGTGTTTTTTCTGCCGTCCTGTGACCTCTATAGAGAATTACAAACAAATAGCTTAAATCTCAGGTTACTCAATTTATCCTCACTCAAAGATTCCACCATAGATTTATTTAGATTAGTTTTTTTGAAAGATATTTTTTCCCCTAGGAGAGCCAGAAGACAAGACATCAAACATGGAGACCCCGCCAGTCAGTGTTGGGACACAGAGGACAGTACGTTGACAAGTCAAAGTGGCATTTCTTCACTTCGGTTTTGTATTAGAACACAACATACCTTCATATTGCATTTTCTTTCAGGTTTTGGCGTGGGACGTGTGGAGGAGCGAGTTCTCTTTGGTGTGCAGAGCAACTCGACGTTCCTCGAGTGCATCCCCAAATCTCAACAGGCTCAGATCGGCTGGTTCGTTCGCAGGGCTGGATCGGAACACAGGGAGCAGGTAAGTCTCAAATTCAACTTTTCTAACTAGCCTATCACGGAGCTTTGCAATTTACAGCACGGAAGTTCACAGAATTAATAAACGCTTCAAAGCATCCAAAAACGTTAAATCTCAATTTAGTTGAAGTCTTATATCTGACTTATTGGAGGTCAGAGTCGTGAATGCCAACACAAATCACATTAGAGCAGATCCTACAGGAAGATGAAAGGAGCACTTAGTCTCAGGACACCAATCACTTCTCAAACAGATGAACAGCCAACTCCCAGTAGGCCGCTGCATCGTAAAAAGTAATAAAGGGAATAAATCGGGCAATCGGGAATGAACAAGTTCCTTAAATTGAGTCGTCATTGATTTTCACGAGTGCCTTGGGCTTGGAAGTGTCAAGTCACAAGGACAGATGAACATTTGCAGTTTATCACACCGTGATAGGAACTTACTCCTATGAATTGCTTTGTCATTCAGTGGCCATTATCTTCTCAGTATCAAACTATAAGTAGTTATCCATCGATTCGAAACTTCAGAGATTTGCGAGAGGAGCGAGGGAGGTAGAGAAAGTTCAGGGCGAGAGGGATCATTTAAATTGAAAAATGTGTCTTTTTTTCAGTATTTAATACATGTGAATGTTTACTTTGTTTTTTACAGTGTAATACCTGTACTCTAGAATGCACTTTTTCTTAAACACAATGACTTTTGGGGGATTTTGGATGGACCCCTTCAAATGCATGCTCAGCTATCCACAGATTTGCATATTCATAACAGAGTGATCCACACAGTCACACACGTTTGCCGCTACCCTGGACACACAGGGGTGTTTTCAGTGTTTATGTGTGGGACCATGTGATGATTTGTTACCTAATGTGCTCAAAACAAAACGTGACCAAGGACCAAGACCTTATGCATGGGGTCATCTTCCCCAAGGAATGTCATGTGATGGTCAGAAGAGTTAAAGAAAAACAAGGATGTGGGAGGGAGTGGTGGTTGTGACACAGAACATAGGAATTGTGGAAATGGTGACACCATTTTAGATACACAATGTTTTATTGTATTTTGTTTTACTACGTGTCAGTTGCGCAGTAAGATGGAAGGGACAAACAACTTGAAGCAAGCATTTTTTTCTTTTTTTTTGGAAAACTGCATGTGAGCGAGAACATGTGCTGACGAATACTTGATACCAAATTAATGTTTGGTTGAATTATCCAATGACTCACATTAGGAAAGCAGTTTGAATAGAAATGGGCGGGCAGCATATCAAGAGTCCACAGAGTTCCTTTATCTATCTATCTATCTATCTAGAAGTTGTTAGGTGGCAAAACTGAGTGGCTGCTCACTCACTGTACCACCCACAGTGCAGAACGAACCCCCCAATATTGAGTGATTTGAGTCACAGTGTGGCATGTGGCTATTAGGTAAGGTGTAAATCTTTGACCGTAGTGTATTTGGATAAAGGCATGTCAGAGACCTTTTATTAAGACTCCTGGAAATTGTTTTAAATTGTGGAAAACATTTAAACAAGCAATAAAACATGACTTTGACATTGATGAGTTTTGATGAAATACTATTTGTCATTTTACCTTGCTGAACATAGTCAAAAGCTGACAGAACATGAACAGGAGATTTGTGGGTTTAATGATGGGAAGCCACACAGTATGTCCCGGCTCAGGACATTCCATTCAAGTTGGCTTCATGTTAAATGCACACTTTCTGGTTTCTGGTTGTAAATCTGCTTATTAACGGTTGTTTGAGTAGAGTTTATACGAAATAGCTGCCTATAAAACTGCTTTACTGCCCTTGAAAAACACACAATTATGACATAAATGTTTTTTACCAGTCAGCGATGTATTCTCAAACTGTTATGCAGATGCCCCAAGGCCTAAGGGGGGTTGGGGGACATGGATCCACTACCTTCCTTATCCAAAAACCCATCAAATTGGGTTATTACTGTGAGCTGCTACACAGTATCTTGTCACTCTGATAATTAGGATAGTGTGACATAAAATATTATAATGCATAAATGTTTTATTGTCAACACACCAATGCTGGAAAAGTTATTCTGAGGTATGCAGCTATTATCAAAACACCTGAAAGACAATTTAATCTGTAAATTAGTGAAATTAGCTGAAATATTGATGCCTCAAATACTAGATCTTTATGCTGAAGAAATAATTATCAAATGAAAAGATCAATATTTCAGTCATTCAGTCAATGTATAACGAAATGAAACGGCGTGAAAAAAAAGTGGGTGGGATCTATTTTATCCGCTTGACTAAGTGTGTAATGCCTAAGCACAGTGGTATGACACGCTGCTCTATGAGTCAGTCACTCAGTTTCAGACATTAACAAAATGGCAGGGCGTAAACAAAACCATGTGTGGAGCAATTTCAACTCCGCAACCACAGCCATGTTTTGATTTTTGTGGACAATCAGTAAGCAGTTGCGGTGACACACACAAAAAGAAAACTTGTGAAACACCTCAGGTCAAACCACAAAACAAAGCATGAGGCATTTATAATGTGGCAGAGTCATGGACAGAAGAGGAAAGAAGCCAATAAAGCATCAACAAAACAATGGGTGACATGGAACGCCCTGACCAATTCAGTGCACTTCCTATTTAAGGCTTCATTCCTACTTTCTGCAATTCTGATTAAATTCAAGCTACGACTGTCATGTCTGGGCCAAGCACATAAAAAATGCATTCTCATTTGGGATTTTACTACTGCCTTAACAATTTTGTTCTCTTGAGTAAACAAACGTTGAGAGTTTGATGCGGTTTCCATTCCGAGCTTAACCGTTGCATCGTTTTTTTTCCTTACAGGTCAGGCCTGATGATCGCATCATACAAACAGAGCGAGGCCTCCTGATTCGCTCTTTGCACGCATCAGACATCGGCGTGTACGAATGTGAGGCTCAAGAGCACACTCACTTTGCCCACACGCTCCGCCGGATCACCCTTAAGCTGGTCCCACACGGACAACTGGAACGAAAGCCCAAGGCCGCCGAGGACACGATGATGGAGCTACAGCATGGCCACCGTTACAAAGACTACCTGAGGCTCTTGGGCTCCCCCGTGGGCTCCCTAGAGGAGTACTGCGACTCCCTTTGGCTCGAGAAGAGGCCGGCGAAGACCCGCATCCGAGCTTTGGGAGTCGGCAAGTGGAAACACATGCAAGAAATGAAGAAGAGTAGGAATAGGAGGCATCACAGAGAAAAGGAAAGAGGGACTGACAAACTGTAGTGAACAGTAGACGATGGAGAGGGCTGTAAAAAATGGCGGGACGGATGAATCGTCAAGCAAAAAAAGTTCACAGACTATATTTTGTGGGCAGTTTTTTGTACTTTTTTTGGGAAAGGTTCGATGTAAAATGTTTCAAAATGCAGACCAACTGATTAATCGACGAAATGTAATTTATACAAACCTCCCCGAATTGGTACGCGAGTTTGAACAGTTATTCTTTTAGTCGCAAGGCAATCTTGGAACAAAACAAAACATCTTT
This sequence comes from Syngnathus floridae, assembly GCF_059516105.1. Taxonomy (NCBI): domain Eukaryota; kingdom Metazoa; phylum Chordata; class Actinopteri; order Syngnathiformes; family Syngnathidae; genus Syngnathus; species Syngnathus floridae. Next base: position 7,744,756 of record NC_142418.1, on the reverse strand, counting down.
ATGGTTTGAAATGTGTAGAAAATAGCATTATTTGGTAGACAAACCTATGACCCAGCAAATGGAAGTCTTCAGTTTACGAATGAATTAGTAAATTCCGACGGTAGTGAGGCAACTCTGTAGAAAATGGTGTGAAATTTTGATGCTTCCTTTGAATGTGGTAAAAAAAAGTAGCGCAATGTGTAGGACAAATTAAAAAAACAAATTCCATTCCTCGAGTGGCAACACAACCTAAATCCATATATTAGTCCTCGTGTTGTAGTCTATCACTAACTTTTGCTTATGCAGTCGTGAAAATAGCTGTTCTTGTTTGAAAAAAAATCCAGTGAAAAAAGTAAGAATGACTGTAAATGTAAATGACTTCCACGAATTGTCGTGTCGTTTCCTTTAGAAACCGAGGACCCCCTTAATTAAAGTGTGTTCCCTACCTATACATATATATTTTTAGCGAATGTTTCACAATCTAATGACACAATTCCACTTGCTGACGTCGGTTTGTTCTAATTGAATCACCAAAACTCTTCTGGTCTCAGGAGTATAATGCAAGTCAATTTGGCCACAAAATGAACACCAAAACCAACGAGTTATCCATTGATTGTTATGCCCCATCCCTTCTTTGGCCACTGAGAGACTTTAAACTACTATCAAATTAGTGGATGATGAAAAGACGGTTTCCACTTGGAGATAACAATGCATTCATGTTGAATGTCTGTAAATAATTGTATAACTTATACAGAATATAGAGGCGCAACTCAAAACAGTGAACCTCCACTATGCCGCGAAGGGAGATAGTCCGCGAGTAATTAAAAACACACACAAAAAGTTGTGGAATTAACAAAAGATGCCACAAAATGGTAAAGCATTTTTTTCAGCCTGACAAAATGAAGCTCCTCCCCTCAGGAAGTGCTTGATAGCGATAATTTTTATGAGCAACATGGCTAAGGCCTAAGCACAAAAATGATAAATAGATGAGTCAACAAATAACAGCGGCTAGGTTCCCCCTAAAATTTGGTAGTGGAGAACCACAAATATGGGCGTTCACTGTAACTTAGAATATTATAAAAGTCAAATTATGTAATTGAAAAAGTGAAATAAAATTCATGCAGATGCATTAAAAATACTTTTCAGAACTTAAATTCCTTCCTAATTTCCATGTTTAAAAATAACTCATTTTTTGGGACAATTATTTGGGGTTTTTGTTGTTTAGTTGTAAGCTACAATCACAAAAGTGTTAAAAAAAATTAAATAACCATCATCATGAAATAATGATGTTGTTAATTTACATTATGTATAATTTCCACATTTTGAATTGAATTGTTGAATTCATTAAGAATAAATTATGCTTACACTTTATTCTACTTCATTGAGATGCACCTATGTCAAATGCCCATTGTAGTCTAACTAGTGCTTTTATGATAAACATGTAGGCTGTGATGTCAAGGACAGCCCATATTATATTTTTGTACTGTCAGATCACTTTTTTTGATGTTGTCGTTGAAATTATTTAAATAAATAAGTCTCGCGTGCATAAAACCTGAACGTCCTTGTCATCTGTAAATAAATGTAAGAGGCGTGCAGTTTCTAGAACACGCGCGGCTTGAGAATTGGTGGGTTGGCCTTTATCCAGGTCTCCTGATATAGCAATCGAGGTCCCCGGACGCTGTACGTCAGGATGATTCAAGACCAGCTGCTCTCTTATTTACTCGAGACAAAAAAAAATAAAGAAAAGTTGCTGTGTATGTAAAAGCATGTGATCGTGCTGAGGCTTCCCAGAATAAAGTGATAAACATCTTCACGTGTTTTAGTCTTATGCAAACCTCAATAGTGTCACATTGTAGGAGTTATTTGTAAGATTAACACCTCGAAGCCCTTTTTGTGTCTAAAAATTATCTTAAAACAAGGGCTCTATGAAGAACACTACAGTGATCCTCCACAGTGATTCTTCGTGTCGCTTTATGAATATTTTACACACTTTCTCCATGGTCATTGTTTATTTATTGACGGGCCCGCAAAGACCAAACATCTAGCAAAAACACAAACCACTCAACAATGTCCTCATTCTTCAGTAATTATTTTATAGTTTCCTTGAAGGGAGCTGCTACTCAGACAGAAGCAGCGGGAAAGGATGAAAAGCGGTCGTTTGATGTGATTGCGGTAATGAGAGCGTTGGAGTGGCTAAAGACGCTCGTGTGTGTCTGTGTGTGTGTGTGTGTGTGGGGGGGGGGGGGGGGGGGAGGGGGCAAAACACTTGCACAAAGATGGAGGCAGGTTGCAAATATCGAAATTCCTTTCAGTCAGTTTCAAGCTTGAGTTACAAATTGAATTTGTTCTGTGACCTGTTCTCAAACTAAAAGATTTGCAAAGTGAGATAATGTTTCACGTTGAAAGAAATGGAAAATCTGTTTCAAAATCAGACCATTATGTTTGTTATATTTGTTGTGTGATTAAAAATTAAATTGTAGTGAAGTATGGCAACGCTGTAAGTAAAAACAATTTATGATAATGAAATAACATTTCGCTCGCAAATCATTGTGCAGTGTCAGCCTTTTTAGGTACGGATATTTTTACTTGAGCTGTGGTTAAAGTTAAAGTTAAAGTTAACTGCTAGCCTTAACTTACCCCCACCTACCACAACCCAGTGCAGATTTTACATTTCATTGTGGAATGTGACGGGCATTTTAGGCAATAAGCAAAAATACCTGGAGCATGGCGCCAATGATGTTTATGTGGAGTGATAAAAAGCACCAAGTTCTGAGCCCTCCTTGGCCAGACCAAGATTGTTTACAAAGCAAAACTACTTGGGCACAGTTTTTTCAAGGGGATAATGCAAATACTTTAAGATTTTTGGGTTGGTGATTGGCCACAAGAATAGCTCAGGCCCTGCGCTGAGCAGATCTGCACAAACTACAATTTGAATATCCTTGCAAATGATACCAGTAACCAGACGCTCAAACAGCATGTCAAAAGGATTGAGAGCGGAATTGAGACGTCAACAGAGAGTATTTACAGCTGTGCCGATGTACGTGTTTGTCAAGTGGTGACAGTGAACCTTTTGGCTTGGGTGGAGGCAGTCAGAATTGCGTCGTAGCTGTCACGCCTGGTCGGTATTGATGGTAGCCCGAGGATAGCGTCGGACTAGTGGTATGTGTGAACCAGCTCCAAACAGTTGTTTCCCGACAAGTAACGATCACCTCTTCCTGATTTACCGACATATGCGACCACCCCTCTTCTCAGCATTTGTGACAAGAAGAATATATAGGAGATCCTAAACCAGGTATGTCCAAGGTCTGACTGCGGGCTATTTCGCTTTTGACTTTGGGTGGTATAGAAATAATAATAAGTCTGTTTAAGATGCTCTGGGGAAAAGAAAATCACTTAGGTCAAGAGGAGTCGTTTCAAATGTTCTTACTGCAGTAATTAAAGACCATAATAGAGGGGGCAGTGGAAGGCTAAGTAGATGACCTCTATCCTGCGAGCTCAACTCCATTTTGCCTTGCATTTTTTTTTTTTTTTTAAATATCTGCTGACTTAATTATGGCTCGTTCACACAGTGTTTTGTCATTGCGGCAATGTTACATCCAATTGGAGAGGTGGCAGTGGAATGATTTTAGATTGAAAGCTGCAAGAGATTTTGGCAGCAGCATGGTAAATGACATGGATAAAATGTAGGAAAAACTTTTTTCTTTGGTGTTCCACGCAGTGTCCTGCGCTCAGATACACAAGAAAAACAACATGCTTATCAGCAGATGGCTGGGATTCATTACATGCTGAGTAAATAGCAGAGATGAATGGAGATCTTCACTACTTTTGAGTGCTTGGTTCCTTGAAACGTGAGATTTTAGAGTTTAATAAACATGCTTCGGTTGCATCACATTTTCTCTTTATTGTGAGCAAACTCTGGGCTTTGTGATCTAACTACGAAAAGCATCAGGCTACCACCTGTTTTGGTATCTTAGCAACCAGAGACGAACATTGACACACTTGCTGTCATTGTCTGCGCATGGATATGTTTTATGTATATTTTTAGCATTTTTCATAAACTAATGAAGGAGAATATTCAGTATGTGTCCTCAGTGTAATAAAACTCAATACCGAGGCCTGGAATTATCGTCCTAAATTCAATATTTATAAATTGACCCAAAGGTCTGTTTCCACACACTGATCACAGTTGCATGGTCAGTTTGGACTTGTATTCAAAAACAGCCTGCGGTTATATTTTGTCTGCGTCAAAGCTTTATCAATACACAACATACATTCTTGGCATTTTCGCTGGATATAAATATTATCGCACTATGTTACGCGCTGAACGAGTGTTGGTCTAATTTAGATTTGAGACGGTTCTTATTAGATGGTGAATGTATGCTGGATTAACTGGGAAGAGGTGTTATTTGACATTCCACTATTTAAATAATCTTGGCGTCCTTTTGTTGATGGAGGCGTTTAAGAAGAGCTTGGAGTCAGCCTCGGACTTTAGCACTTTGTTTTTAAAGTGTCAACTTCATGATTTTCTTTTGACAAAGAGAAGACTAATGTTCTGGTTCACTTTAAAAGTATAAATTTGAAAAAACATCAAATGGGCATCCATTTCTATTTTCAACATATCGCTTAGATTAACCACTTATCCAGAACTAATGTATTCCAAGTGGCGTAAAAAATATGAGAGTAATAAAAGAAACACAAGCAAAATCTCAGAGTACTCTCAAGAGGAAACTGATGGAAGCTATATTTGAGTCTCATAACACACTGGGGTAACTAAACATTAATGTATCAAATGATTCAGTGTAGTTCAACACCACAAGCACATTGTAAACATGATAAAGAACGACCTATCAATCATAAATCAACAACATGATATTTGTTCTGGTGGAGTTTTTTGACACAGGTCTTGCGTTGGACCTTATTTTTTCAAACCATGGAACCTTTCCAAACAATGTTGACACGAGATTGAATACATGCTGGAGTCAGTGGGAGTCTTAATGCATCACAGATTACAACATTGCTTGCGTCCAATGCCAGAAGAGATCATATTCCACACAACGTTTGTTATGTATGAGCGTGTGAATATGCGTTCCTCATGTCTCCGAGACTTTCATGCACACAAATGACTGTTGAATAGGTTTTTGTAGGCCTTTACTTATTTTAGCTCTATCGTGCTATTTTGACTTGCGGGTTTATTTAATCCTAGAATTAAACAGGGAAGAAATGTTTCTGCAATTTTTTCCCACTTTTGTTAACTCAGTTTTCTATGAGTTCATGCTTTAATTTACTGGATATTATTGGATTATATATATATATATATATATATATATATATATATATATATATATATATATATATAGTATGTACAGTGGATGCTTGCTCGAAATGCATTAGGGTGTTTTAATAATATTTTAAAAAAAGCAAATTGGTTCAATTTGGCAGCATAACAGCCGCAGCATAATGTGTGTGTTTGAAGCACTAACCCAGGTCATTGTTCTTTCAATGGCTGTTAGGCAGGCACTCGTTTGTTTGTTTTTCGCCATAAAACGCACAATGTACTTTTATTTTGTTGACGTACCACAGCCTCAAGCCAAACATGTTGCACAAAGTCTGTCCAAGTTTTAATACGAGAACAGGCAACAGGAACAAAAACAGCAGCGTATCCTAGCTGCCCTGAAAATGCAAACTACATTTTCCGATGCAGAAGCAATGCCCCAAATGTCTGTGCTTTATTTCTATGATGCATTTTTTACTTTTACTCCATAGATTTACAAACGGATTCTCTATTCATTAAATTGAGAAAATAAGCTGTATTTTAAAAAACAAAACAAAAAACAGCGATATGGACTCATGCAAACCGGGAAGGAAACAATCACAAAAACGATTTAGAGGAGCAAAATTTTCCCCATTTCAGTTTTATAAACTGAAAACAGTCTGGTTTTCTGCTGTTTTTGGTGAAACAGCTGAAAATGAAAAATGTATTTAACCCGGCCTGAAAGCAACCCGCTCAACACAGCATGTCGTTACATGTAAAATTGATGGATGATTCAGGGATTTCACAAAGGGGTACAATACCAGAAAGTAGAGCCGAAACAGCTGGAATTGTGAGACGACACACTGACAATGTCATTTCACCGATCCATCTTGCCCAGCTTCAAGCTGTTCAGGACCGGGCACAAATAAAAGCGCAATGTTCCACTTGCCTTGTCTGGTCTCCATATGAACTAAATGCAGACTTTTGAAACAATGGTCGGCCCAGATGTTACCAAAAGTGCAGTCTTATCAAAACTACCAAAAATCTCCCGCCGCCTTTCCATATAGTTTCTATTGAATATTTTGCAGAGGCACTCATTTGTTAAACAAACTATCTGACTTGCCAGGTCAACACGCCTGGCTTCTCTGTCAAAGGAATTATCTTAATGACCTCTTGGTTTGTTAATGATTTAGCGTTATCGTACTTGACCAGATGCTAGAAGACTGTGGAATAAATTCAGCTGAATTAAAGCTTTTGGTGCTTAATGAGTACATTAATCAATTAATCATTTTAAGTATGAACTACTAAATATCCAAGGCAAACAAAGTAAAAAGGCTTCTTGTTGAATAAAATGAAAAAAATTAAAATAAATCAGTTAATGAAATCAGTTGGATTTAGATTTTATCACCAGTTTCACAAACTATTATTGCCTGTCACAACACATTTTCCTTGATGCCTTGCTCTTTGTGCCGTGTCCAAATGTGCTCTCCAGTTGTAGTATGTATTCTTCATCAAAAATGCATACTGCACAGTCTTGCTTGACTGTGTTGGAACATAATAGAAAATGCTTTTTCAGTGCTAGTCCAAGTCAGTCTTAAACCTGAAAATAGTAAAAAAAGAAACATGAATCTTGCTAAAAAGTAAGCTCTTTTGACATAGCTGTTATCACTCCGATACATATTTAGGTATCTTTTTCTTCCTTTCATGCAATGCATTTTCATTGGATCATAAATTAATCATTTTAAATATTTTTTTATTTTGTGATTTTTTTTTTTACTATAGTTGAGCTAATTTAATGTTAATGCTCAAATGTGCCATTGTGCATAGTGTTATATACAGTAGAGAATACCTCCGTCTTGTTTTGACAACCACGTTGTTGTTTAGAATTTTAATGTTCATGTTACATGGAGAGCCAAGTATTTTTTTTTGAGGTGGTACTTGGAATACAAAATTTGCAAACCATGGCAGTGAACCATATGGTGTCCTCCTATGAAGGCTTCACGTTGCTTCACGGCAAACAGAGTCCTGCTTTCTGATGTGAAATCAGACCACGGCGCCAGTGCATTTCTTTGTGAATGACTAAACCTATCTCCCAATTTACCCCTCACTAGTTTAGTTGTCGGAATCCTAACTATAATAGCAAATTTGGGACTTATTTGAAGAGAGGGAAAAAAAAAGGTTGATATTAAGGAGTGGCAGCACAGTGAGTGGCACTAAGTCTGCACTTTTGGCAAGCGTGAAGGACGCGGCAGCGCTCATCAGGCTGGACCACTCTCCCCGGGTGTGAGACGACCTCGCTTGCAGACATTTTATGGCTCCTTCCGCAATGCTTAATGCTGAATTATGGCCGAGAATAAGCAGGGAGTATATTTCACAGCGGACGTGGAGGTCACGTACGAGCAGTTGTGAATTTTATAGCGGTTCAAATTGCGAGACGGGTTGGGGGGGAAAGGCCGGGCGAGAGAGATGAAATGAAAGTACTAGCAATCTTCTTGATAAATGGCAGAACATTGTCAGGGAAATGTGTCATTTGCAAAGATTCATTGGTCTTGGCAAGTCTACCTGTTTGGACCACACTGCCTTTTTTTTTTTTGTCTTACTAAGCATGTCAAATGATTTTAAAGACTTCATTCAGTCTGGAACAAATTAATTCACTCTTTTTGATTTTAATACTGAATGATGTATAAGGCCTAAAAAACCCATAAGCATTATAAATCTAGATTGTTGAATGTTGTGTCTAATAGCTTGTTACATATTTTAACATGGACACTAAACACACTCAAGCACTCAAGTACAAAATTATTCTTAGATTCATAATTTGAACAGCTTCATTACGTTCATACCAAAGATATTCAGTGGAAATAATATTACATATGGATGACAAATTATACTTCTGAATGGTGAGCACACAGAAACATGTTTGTGGTAGTCTTTCAACATGACTTTTAATGTTTTTCTTTTATGTTTTCATTTTGCTTTTGTGCCATCTGGTCAATAAAGTGTGAGATCACATTCCGCATTATGCAAAGTTCCTGGTAATACGAATTATTTCTTGTTTGCATTATAGCATCTGCTTTTGTGAGATAAAGGTGAGAGAGAATGATTGCAGAGAGGAAGGCCATCAGTCGGCTGCAAGTATTTTGAGGTTGACGCTATTATGCAAATGAGGGTGTTAAAAGTAGCGGCACACCAGCCGGCGTGTCATTAAGGCTGTAATGCCAATGGAGTTCAATATAGCAAAACCAGACACCATCCAGTTATTGCCTTTAATATGGTAAGCTTCTCCATCTGTGTATTATTATTGACAGGGGTTCTGCTCCACTCATTCCAAAAACACCCCATGTGTTATTTATTTTCTGCTGATACTTTAACTGCTTAATGTTGGCGAAGATGTTTTCCCATGTTGTCAAATACAGTCAGCCAAAATACAATAAGGCGGCACGGTAAATTACAACCACAATATAACATTTTGAAAAGTATTATGCTGTGCTCTACTTATCCTTTTGTGTTATTCTGTTTCGAGTCAGTCCAACATTGCAGTCACTATTCCAAGCCAAATATTATCTGAGTTAAAATGAAAATAAATCCAATTACCACAGGTTCACCCTACTATTGGGCCGAGTGTCTATGTGACATAAAAGGTAGCATGAATACACTCGTGCCGTTTTGTTATGATGAGATCAGAGGAACACGGTGGAAACCTATTACCCCAATTACCCAATTACATCAAATGATGGGTGATTATCAGACATCACCCATGCCACTGCTGCAGTAGACCTGTTTAATAAAACTATACACCATTTTTTACCTTCAACACATTCATTTGTGTGTTGTTTTTGACAGGCCCTGAACCTCGCAGCTGAAGTCTGACGTCAACAAAATTTTGTTTTTGATGATTTAGTCCTTTCCTTGGGTTTGATTCCTTTTTGGTCTAATCCTATTGGGGCGAGTTCCACCACACTCATTTTAAATCATACGGTAAGTTAAGATTATTTATTGCTGTGACAGTGTTAAAATAAGTTGGTATATTTTTCACCCAAGTTTTGGTGGAACCTTTGGAGGTCTTTCGGAGCTGTCAGGGGAATCAAGACCAGGAGTAATCAAACTGAAATCCACCTGACACCTCTGTCTTGTCATCAGAGATAAGAGTCCAAGGTGACCATTGATCCCAAGCGGATCACTTCATCTGACCTTAGTGTCTCCACCCCTCGTCTGTCCGCGTCCTTCCCCTCTTCAGCGCACACCACCTAAAACTCTCGGCCATCAGACGCCAGCGATAACGGGCAACTTCAGCACGGTCCCACTGTTTGCTCGCTCTAAAAATAAGAGGTTAGGTTCCAAGTATGTTCGGCATGTCAATCGCAGCTTGGATTTAAGAGCATGCGTGTTTCTGCATTAGGGATAGGTGAGGGGCTATGGCGTGGATCAGCCTGAATTTACTAAAAGGTCAAATTTTTGGAAGTGCGTATGGAAATTAATTAATTGAGCATGTGCAATTCAAATGATCACACCTGGATGACTTGCAAGGAACATACAACCAAGCTTCGTGTCACAATGAAGTATGATGACGTAAAATAAGGCGATGGGGAATATGAATCTTGTTGAAATATCAGAAACACAATTTAGCATGACGTTATTTTTTGTATCGCAACAGACATGTGATCAATGTCAACAGAAAACCCAGAGTCGGGCATTCTGCGACAATCTCTCGTCCCAAGAGTCCTCAACTGTTCCACTGACTGTCGGTAATGCATACAAGGGGAGGGGCTATTCTTAGATTCTGTCAAGCCTGTCTCCGGGGAGCCGTCGAGGGGTCTCCATTACATACACGCACATGCACGCAGGTGTCCTCAGACATCTCCATTTGATCTTTATGAAGCAGTGAAAGCCAATTGGAAAGCATGACGTTCCAAGTACGTGATCATGTTCCGCCACATGTGATACTAACTCAATTAATTGAGTGGTGTGCAGATTGGGTTGCCGCCAGCCAGCAGTTGTTGCACGTTAATATAGAGCGCCCTGGTGGAAAACAAAGAGCATGCGGCGTTTATGTGGCGCTGAGATCAGCCATTCCTTCACTCTAGAAAAGGAACATTTTATTTGTGTCACTAAACACATTTACAGACTTTAACGATGACATGATTACATATAACACGGTTAAATTTAAACAGCAAAAATGATCATGAGGTCAGTTTCAATGTTTGCTTGTGATGTCATGTTTTCAAAGTCACTCAGGAACTTTGCATCATTTAAGTCATGACATAATTTTAAATCAGGCCTGTTTATAACCAAGAAAAGCAAAACTCATTGATTTGAAGCTTTTGTGTGACTATTCCCTCAAATCTCACTGTTTTGGGAGCCCCAATACACAGTTTTTAAAATTTGTTGTTTCAGTTGTTTTGAAAAATTTTGAAGAATGCAGTGACGCTTTATTGCTTGGCTTAGCATTGGGGAGATTGAGGGAAATGTTGTCCTGAGGGCACAATTACACAGAAGCAGGAGGAGGAAATAGTATTCCTGTGCAAGTAAATGATGTAATTGACCTTCTTTTCCATCCCGGTAACCTTAACGTCACAATAGCTTGACGGCCGTAACCCAACACTCCCTTTTAGATGTGAAGCCTGGGACTTTGATCATTTTGCTTTTTCTCGATCTCACTATACGTGTCCCCATTTGTTGCGGAGCCTGTAGCACCTGGCAGTTGGGGCCAGTTTTGAACCCCCACCCCCCACTGCCCTCCATCACATGTAAATCCCGAGGTAGGCGTCTTGAGCACATAGCACCTCATAACGAGGGCATTGACTTACAGACCACACGCAACATCGACGAGGGTAGAAATTCTGTCCACGTGTGTGGTGAGCTTGGGAGAAGGTTTGACTCCATGCAGCTGTCCTTACAGTTTCAGAATTCCAACATTCATCGAGACAATGGCAAATTGTTTCTGTCCTATTGTGTGTTATGAGAATGAAAACGCAACCCTTAATATCCTAGATTTACACTGCAAGTCCAACTGTCCAATTCAGGTTCAGTGCTTATGCTTGGTTGTCTCCATGTACGCTTCATGTGACATGCATCCCATCAGTGTTATCACAATACCTAAACTCTGAATCGAATTAATATATATATATATATATATATATATATATATATATATATATATATATATATATATATATATATATATATATATATATATATATATATATATATATATATAAGTACCTCAATGCAAAAACTGAAACGATACCATAACAAATAATTTAGAAGAGATCTGATTCGGATTGAATAAAATCAATGCTGTCTTTCTCGTCGCCTCTTTCTGCTGCCATAAGGTCACTAAAAATTGGAATTGCAACATCTTTCCCGACTGGAATGTTGACTCACACCCACACACAGAGCAATATCTTATTGTGGGTTCAAAGTGTGAATTTGAGAGACAGATGCGACATCCAAAGTAAACTATCTGTTAGCACAGACATGAAAACGTACAATAGTAACTATTATTGTGCAATTTCTATTGTTTCACTGGCCAATAATAAAAATGAGTGTTTTACCACATTTTCACCGCACAAGATGTTTGAACTGCCACATTGCTCAGTGTGTGCTTGACTCAACACTTGCACAATGCGCGAGGTTCTGCTAAAATAATTTACGCCAAAACAAAGTAAACAATACATCTAAAATACAGTGTTTCATAAGAATAATTAACCATAACTTATATGTGCCTTTGGATGGATTTGTAAAAATAAATGCAAACGACATACGTACCGCGCCGGTTACATTCAAATGGATGAGAGCAAGCCACATTATATTTTATCATACTTATTCTCTCTCATGTTCTTTTTGTAGTACCTTGCTATTATGTATTTATTTCTCCAAATGTAGACTTCCTCTGAAAATGTCTGTCTAACTGCAGATGAGATTTTTACTTAGGTACGTTGCTCTCGTGAAAGCAAATCTATAAAAGTTAAAAGCTGGGTGAAAGTGCACCTGTAATATTTGTTCAGAAGGGATTGACTCCCATAAACTCCATGTTGTGCTTTCACAAGGTTTTGTACCTTGTGCTGGCTTATTTTTTTCGTATCATTGTGACGTATTATTGCTATTTTATTGGCAGTTACTTGATTAAATTGACTGTTCTTGAGTTTCCAGAAGCTGATAGCATTCTTCTATACTAGGCTGCTTCAGAGCCGTCAAAGACTGGCTTTCCTTGGAGGTGGGTTAGGCTCTTAATCGTCCAGATTATCTTTTTGTTTTGGGTAGAATCCAAAGGGTAGAACAACGTTGTACTTGGATATCTTCTAATACTGTACTCCATGCATGATAGGAAGGTTAGAGTTGGCTTTTGTTGCTCACTGATGGATTGTGCGCCTGCGGTCGTTTGCTCTGCAAGCAGAGCTCTAAAGCTATGTTTCTGGTGTTTAATGGTCTCCCATGAGCCTGCTCCCGTTTTTACTGGCCAGCTCGTGCGAGGGCGGAAAAGACAAATGTGATGATGCCTGAGGGGGAAAGGAATAGAGAAGGGGAAAGAAAAAAAAGATACGATGCGGAAGCTGAGTTTGTGGATTGAAAGAAGTATTGGACGCATCGATAGGAAAAGAGGGTAAGACGGACGTTGACAAGTAGGTAAAAAGAAACAGAGACGCGGGACTTGTGGTGTAAGGTAACTCAGAGCGCTGGACTCAGTCTGACTTGCGCTGATGGATGGGCTGTTCCACAGGAGACGTCTGACGACTGGATGAAAAGGCTCGACTTTAACCACATGACATCCCCTTGAACCCAATATGCTCTCCAACACAGCGCTTGTCCACAAATGTAAGAGCATGGCCGAATGCACTGCTCATAAATCTGTCACTTTTACTTCAGTACTTTATCATTTTGCAAGCTCTTGCAGCACCTTCTTGAATTAATACTAAACATGTGCCCCCTCCCAAAATAAATGAAATTTTGTTTCTTAAAAGTAAAACGTGAAGGGAGAATAGGATATTGTCGTGGATTATTGTTGTGGATTTGTTTTGTTTGTAAATCGATTTGTGTGTTATCTAATCAATTTCCACAAGTGGAATGAATTGACATGCCATTTATCCATGACAGCCTCCCAAAGTATATTTTTAAAGAGAAACAACAATTAATTGCCAAAGATAAATATGGAAACACTGTGGTGACATGGTGGAGTAAAGGTTAGCATGTTTGCCTTACAAGTCTGAGATTTAATTTGCCCTTAGTTGTTTTCAAACTGTGACATTAAAAATTTAATATTTGCAAGACTTTAATAAAGCAAAAAAAAAAGTCATACTAGAGTTTTTTTTTTAATTAAAAGTGGGACTTGGGGATAAAATTCAAGGCTGGTGAAAATATAACCCAGTTTGTATGCTTTTATTGGTTTCAGCAGATCCACCATCAAGTTTAGGGTCACACTAGCAGCCATTCATCACAAAACAGACTCCAGCATGGAAGTGCCACTTCGCTTCCCCAATTTAGGACAGCTGAGAATGCAATTCGGACATTTCACTCTGTAAAAACAGTTGTGTACCTAAAAGTACATAAAAAATGTACTTGAGTATTCACTTTTTACTTTAACTCCCTGTGTGATATCATATCTGTACTTTGTATTGTTAAAATGGGCTCATATCTGTACTCCTACTTAAGTATACTTTGTAACCTCGGATGATTTTCCATCTGATGTGGCGGCAGGAAGTTGGTGACAGAGCTAATTTGGCAGCGGGTGTTTCTGGGTCTCACTAAAAGCTTCATTTGAGGCTTGCTGCAAAACCAGCGGGAAGTCGCGGTCGTACTTTACGACCTGGGTCGTCTGAAGGGATGGAGTCAGTTACAGGGCAGAGAGATGGGAACCTGCACGCAACCACCAGCACTGAAGATATATATAGCGGCTCTCCTCCACCTCCCCCACCGCCCACCACTCTTCCTCAGAGGTGAATGGGTCGTATAAAAAACACATTTTACAGCTTATATGACCTGCTTTCACACAGACTTCCAAAGCTTTTATTTAGGATGTGGTTGGAGCCACTCTCATATGGTCACCATTACGACTCAAATGTAATTCACGCATTTTTTTTATGTAAAATATTCTGAAATAATCTCGGAATAGTAATGCATAGTGCATTTAATTCTGAATTTTCTTCACCTCAAATGTATTTTCAGATTGTGTTCCCAGAGTCACAACATGCTGTATTGCACAGGTGTCAAACACAGCCTGACAATTTTGTAAGAAAAGTGAAAAGGTGTAGGGGCATTGGGGGGGGGTGTAAAAAAAAAAAGGTGGGTGTCGGGGTGGGAAGTGGGGTGCTGACAGCAACAGGATGCATGGACATTTTCACGGGGGTTGATTTGGGGCCCTCCCATAGAGTCGCACACTGCCACCATTGTCCTGAGACGAGGACTGACCGCTCGTTTGCTCTCGGTGACCAGGTACGGAGGCCAGGTCACCTAGTCCAGACACTCTAAAACCAAATCTTAATTTGAGGTAGGGGCTGAAATTGATTTATTTCAATCATTCACAGATTTACCTTGACTGACAGGATTGGTCATCAATAAAGAGAGTGACGACAATGAATGAAAGAATACGTGAAATCAATACAATTAAAATGGCTATTTCTCCCCATATAGCCTTAAAAAATAAATAAAAATATTCCAGAACAGTCCCGTCTATGAACCACTTGAGAATCCAGGTACTAATTCTTGAATGTTGTACATGTGCCTAATAAAATACAATTGATCTTATGTCTGATTGCCAGTAGATGTTGAAGGAATGCTATTAAGATTGCTAAATGCAAGTGCCATATGTGCTACTTTGTGTATTTAAGAGTCTTGTGCCAATCACCTCCGGTGCGCTGAGAAAATATTTATTCATATTTAGCACTTTCTTTTGTTACCTTCTGTTTTGTCTCGCACTTCTATAGTGATGTTTTTTTTTCTCTTCACTTGGTACCATGTGGAGTTCCTGGTGTGTAAATCAACACCTTGGCTGACACTCCACAGCACCAGGCTAATTGCTCATTTAACTGACACCAGCTTTACAGTAAATGAAAATTATAACCTCATGCAATACTGAATTGTGACAAAACCAGGAACACACGCCTGAGATGCTCTGACAAACCCGTATGGTCGGTGCCACAAGCAGCTGGTGCCCCACTGTCCTGGAAACAATAAAGGCAAGAGAGAAGCTCGATTGTGGGAGTGATGGGAGCAGTTCAAGAATAATTTTGGCTTGGTGAAAAAGACAAAAACGAGCTAAAAGCTTATTGGCCTCTTCGGAGGACTGGTGGCTAATCACACATTCCTAAAACTTGGATCCATCAGTCCATTTCCAACACCGCTTATATGCGAAATATTTCATCTCACATTCAAAAGCCACTGCGTCAGAAAAGAAAGGCACACAGTAACACATGCTTGGAAATGCATATGGTGTTCATCATGACAGTGGTTGTCAAAAGTGTAGTACCGTCACTGCATATGGACCACCCAGTATTAACGTTCAATCCCAACGAATTTTTTTTTGTCACTTCATTTTCACACAGTGACGACGTAACACGTTGGTGCTCCACCAATTTTCCGTAGTATCAGACTCTTAACTTGTTTGCAAGCCTTTCGGGAAACAACATTTTGAGGCACCACATACGTATAATGATTCTTTGAAATTTTGGACACAGCTATAGAAGAGTTCGGTAGGATTAGCCATTTTTATTTATTGCATTTTCAAAAGTGGAATTGAGGTCAGGTTTCTGACATTTCCCTTTAAAAAAAAGTCTCAGCACAATGAAATTAATCAAATCTTGACCACATATTAAAATATATCGTTCGTCATCACATCACAATTCAATTCTGTGACCCGTAGAAGGTTCGATGTGAAAACAGGACACGATTGCGGAACCCGTTTTGACTGGGCATGATGTAAGCTAGTTGTGCTTTTCTGTTGTTCATCCTTTTTTGAGATGATCCAGTCGAAAATGATGAATATGTGCAATCGTCATCTGTTCAGGTGATTGTGTAATTTGTGTGAGAAGCTAAAGTGAGCTTGTGTCCTGGTTGCCGGTCCTTTCCATTCTCAGCAGTTGTCATTGCGAGATTTATTGTAGAACTGTTGGCATGCGAAATTCAGATCCACAAGCTTGCTAGTAAAATTTTGCTTTGGTCTCATTTAATGGGACTACATAAAACATTTGCAATGTTATTGAAAACGACTTAAAAACATACTAAATATAATAACTGAAGGGAAATATGGCGTGTTATTATGCTGGCAAAGCCTCATTTATTTTGTGTTACCCTGACCACAGAGAGAAAAAAAATATATATAGCTGGTAAAATGTCTCTTGATGTTCGTGCGTCTGCATGTTTGTCAACAAGTCAGTCGTGAGCACAGTAAACGTAAAATGTTTACGGGCTTCAAATCAAACCCAATAAAACTGGACACAGTTGAAGAGCAGTTTGTAAATGACGTATTCAATGACAGCTGCTTTCAATGTAGAGCTCTCTGTATTGCCAGCCCTCATTTTGACAGATCTGTCAAAACCCACAGAAAAACTTAATTTAATGTTGTTGGTTTGTGTTAAAGTAAATTTATGGATATGGTGAAGGCAATCAGATCTGCTGTCCGTGCTGATGAGGTGTCAGGAGAAACCAGGAGAAATTCTATACTGTATTTTTCAGAAGATGTTAAAAATGCTTTCACAGTATTACACTGAATAGAAATCAGCAACACCGCTGCTACAATGTGCTTAACACTTGCTAACAAGGAATCTTACATTTCTTGATGCACAAAAGTATGTTTTACCACTGATGGGAATTTTCATGCGTCAAACTACAACAAGAAGCTCATCATCTCGCATGAAAAATTCCTGTCCAGTATGTCGTATCTTTGCTGTTTTCCGCTGTCGTATCGAGCTGTCTGGTCAGGCGTCAGCATATCAAATCACCAGGATGAAGAGTGCGTATGTTCTGTTAACACACTAGCGTGAATGAAACCATCTGCACGGCATTAGCGCGACATTCTGCAGCCTTTTTCTGCGGATGTATGAAAACACACACCAGCCGGCCACTCTAATCTGACTCGGTCTGCTTTTGCTGTTTATTATTTCAAGCCGAAATGGAAACGTGCAGTAACTGGACTTGCGCTGCACTGACAACTGCAATGACAATTCCACCGAATGTTGAAGATGAGGTGTCCGGCAGCACTGCCAACAATTAAGCTTATACCATAAAAAAATAAATGAAGATGTGAGGTACTTCAGCTACTGGTCTCTCTGCGGGAAACCTTTAGGGAGAAGTAAATGTGAAAGTCATCGTAATAATCTTTTTGTATGTTGTTTTAGCCTAACTCCTGCCGAAATATTTTATCTCTGAGAACAAGCGCGCCTGGAGGAATGGAACACCAACAGCAGCCAAAGTTTATATTTGGACTGTACTTCCGAAATGTAAATTTTCTGAGCATGGGTAGCAGTTTCATAATAAGATTTTCAAGATTTTTGGTGATTGGATGCAGTGCAATTTAGGTGTCTGTACATCTACTTTGACATCCATTCCATGAATCCTCTTCAACCACAGCTTCTCCATTTGATTTTTTCCCCAATTCCCACCCACCCTTTTTCACTGTAGTATCGTGCATGTTCCTGCAGTCTTCTTCTATTCCGTCCCTACAGGGACGGGCATGCCCGACAACATGACCTGTGCACCCTTGAGATCATCTCTCTGTACACCAAAGCCAACACTTCTACCAACATAATTGACAAATGCAAATGAGGAATGCTAAGCAATTTCCGTGCTGCTGGAAATACAAATATACATGACCAGCCATCACACAGCTTAGACAAATTCTCAGATTGGTTGATGTACATTTTCCACCTTAACAGCCAACCTTCAATTTTATAGACAAACTAAACCATCATGCAACATTCGGTGCATTCCAACACATCCCTCGTAAATAAATCAGAAATTGCATATGAACTATAATGCAGTACAAGGAGCAACACTTTATATTGTACGTTTCATACATGAAACTATCTTTTACCCTGAAGTGGTTTCCATGCGTGTTATTATTCAGCGAGCGCCTGTTTTGTAACCTCGGATATCATGTTGCCACGGTGGCAAGTTTACACCTTTCTACAAGGCAGAGCATTAAGTTATTGTATTGCTATTGCACTCGGGAACAGACCCGATAACATTAGGAGAGAATTTGCCTCGAGGCGAGACAGCATGACTTGATCTCATAGTGAGATGTAAATATGTGGTAAATATGCGGGTAGTAACTAAGAGCAAGCGTGCCGGCGTGCGCTTTATGATGGCATGCAGCCCACTTAATGGATTGATGGAGTGCTCAATGTTTGCTCATAAACCTGCGGCTTTTATAGAGTCTGTATAGGCTCATAATACGAGAGAAAGTGTTCTTCTGGGAATTGAAACACTCGAAACTCTTGGTGCGACTCGTCGTATCAGTTTTACAGCAACAGTAACTCAATAATGATGACTTTGGAACTTGACCAAAATTTACTGGAAAAAAAATCCTATTAACCCTCCCCATACTACATCTACAGTCCACTCAGAACTTCATGTCATTGTTTTACTATTATTGCTCCTTTGTAAAGATGGCACCAAATAGTAAAATTAGCACTACATCCCAGTTTTTTTAATTCTCATTTAAGAATATACATGCATCATTTTGGATATGCTTTATCCTAAAATCAAACTCTACAAAGAATAGTAGTTTTTGTCTTTAAATGAGAAAATGGCCCTGTAAACATTCTTAATGCATTCAGGCCTCATTATAAAGTAAAATATGAAAACGCACCTCGGCTGTGTTCAAATAATTTCAGTTGTGTCCAAGATCAACAAATAAAGTACACGTGTCAAATGGAAGGCCTTCCAGAAAAACGTACTGCATCATTCTCAATCTTTTCACTTTGACTGGAAAAAAAAAGTCAATGTGTCTGGCACAGTAAGAAAATATAAGCTGAAGCCAACGTGCTTGTGTGTCAGTGGGAGAGTGGGAGACTTTTTCAAGTTTAATAGTGCCATCGAAAAAAGGCGTAAGAATTTGTCAGCTGCTTCGATGTGCTGAGAGTACTGATTGTTTGGATCACAATGACCTAATAAATGACACGTAATGCAAACACATCATGAGAGTGGACTAAAGGCTTGCCTATTTTCCAGAATCATAAAAAAGACATGTAGTAGCATACACCTTTTCATAATGTTTGTAAACAAAGATACACATCATCATAAGGTTGTTTTTGTTCTTTGACTTGAGAGCTTAAATTTCAAATACGAACACCATATATGGTGGCAGTATACTCAACTCACTTAACAACAAGCAGTTTGTCGAGCTGATTAATTCGACTCCAACTTAAAGTTTACTAACAAAACATAAAGCAAAGATAATTACATCTTCAATTTTTTAAACAACTTCATAACTTTAAGCCTTTAAGTATGCTAGCTAAACGTCAACAGTTATGGGAAAATGTCAGTGATACGCGAACACATAGCATCTATGTGGTCGGGGTATAACGCTTTCAGGCAACGAATATTTGAACACAACCGGTGCAGGACATTTAGTCCGACAATATAGCAATGATCACAGGCATATATTTTTTATCCTCTGCAAAGAATAACTAATACGAGCTCATTGAATCACAGAGATTTTGTGTATGACTGTATTGTACTGCCCGATGACTGCTGGGATAGGCTCCAGCATGCCCGCGACCCCCATGGGTACAAGCGGTATAGAAAATGGATGGGTGTATTATACTTCCCCCTCGTGGCCAAGTCATGCACGACAGAAGCCGCTTATCACAGTTCTCTTATTCGTAAAGATAATTTGACATTTGAGTGTTTTGAGTTCCGAGCATGGTCATGATTTTTCTCAAGGCACCACTGCATTGAAAATAAACAAGCTAGTCATTTTGAACTTTGCAAAATGAAAAAGAAACAAACACTCAAAGTCATTGTTGTGTAAATGTGGACTCAATCAATGCATCTTTAAAAAAAAAAAAAAAAGTTATATAATAATGTTGAGAAGCACTGTGTCATTTATTCCCCGTCTTTTGCAGTGTTATGGAAGGCGAGTGTGGGAGCTAATTGGGCCTTAAGATGCTAAGTAGAAACGTGCTGTCGGCCAGCTTCCAGCGCAGTCTGTCAGTAGCATGCACAGCAAATGGGAGTTAAGTGGTTGTTGAGGTTACACTGCCATCGAACAATCCTTCTTGGTCAATGTCTGCACATATTTTTCTCTCACTGGAACCTCTTTGTTGGAGAAGCAGACGCTATCTGGTCTCTACCAATGTGGTACTGCTTAGCTGGAAGAAATTCCTGAGATTGGAGTGGTGAAGTTTTGTGCACTATTGCTCCCTTCATACGACATTACAGTGAATTTATCACCAACGATGCAATCCAGACCCACTTGCCAAAGGTGAAGGCAATGTAGAGACAGTACAGCCTATAAGTATGTATATTTTAATTCTATTTATTTGAATATATATATATATATATATATATATATATATATATATATATATATATATATATATATATATATATATATATATATATATATATATATATATATATGTGTGTGTGTGTGTGTAAGCGTTATAGATATATGTTACATGTTAATATAAAGTTATAAATATATATAATATATATAATATACTATTGCAAGTCATGTTGCATCAGATTCACAATTGATAGAAACATGTGAATATTAAGCCATTATTTTAAGTCAAGATGTTGTGTCGTGTTGTTAGCCCTTCTGTTAAATTGCCGATGAGCACATTTGCACTATATAAAGGGCCCTCGATGGTTTGAAATACATCCCATTAATTTTAGTGTGTTTGTTTCTGGGTTGCTACATGTAAGAATTTTTGAACCACTGTCCTTATATTGTTCTTGTCCATGTGGTTGTCCTTAATCCCACTATCTCTGGATCATCCTTCATCCATGTTGCAACAATGCTTTCCATCTGGATGCTATTATTTCCTCTTCATCCTGAAGCTTCCATCATAATTTCTCCCTTTTTCAACAGTTTACCAAGAGCCATGCGCAAGTTCAGTTGACAAAACCATCATTGATGAACATCCCTGTGCACGCTATCACACAGACCAAACATTCATTCCAAAGTGGCACTTGAACATGTGAATCTTTATCCATCTGAACGATGCTGAAGGACAAAGCCTACAAGCCATCATTTGGTACTTGCTTAACTTGCCAAATAATCTGTCTCGGCCCTCACTTAAGACATCCCAATTAGTCAAACGAGTCATTAATTTTTAGCAGGGTGTTATTAAGATAAAGTTAATGAAGGTAAGGCTAATTAAGTCACGATGAATTGATGTGTCTGGGGAACCATTAGCACGTTATCTACTGCTGTTATCACACACTTGTCCGCTTTTACTGAAATACTTAAAAACTTTGTGTCGCTGACTTTGATGAAAGTTAATTTATCCATCTTCAAAACACTTTTAGACATAATGGCTGTTCTTGATTAGTTTTTTTTAAAGGTTTAGTGCTATGCAGATTATTATGCAAAGAAACATAATGCATGCCCCTGAAGTTTCTATGATGTTCCCAGAAAGTGAGCGAGAGAAAGTGAAGCAAAAAAACACCCTAGAACACTACAACTCGTATCATGACAAGTTCTGCTGAGAACAGTACGGAATTCAGATTAAACCCTTATTCGTCATCTAATTAGAGGCCATCAAAATGTCTCCAGATGAGTGAACAGTTTGTTTCTGCCCTATGACATCACATGGAACAACAAAACACAAACTTTTTACAGCAGCATAATTCATAAAAATCTATCTAAAAACTATATTAAAGGGATGTACTAGTTAAACTGTCCAATATGGCACTAAAAATGGTTGCAGTTGACAAGGCATGCAGAACAAGTCAATTCTCATAAAGTAGACAGGGATAGTTATTCCAATTATATCTTTTGTAAAATGTTATGTCAATCTGAAATGAGCGTTTACGAGGCCACATTACAAGTTAATAGCCAGAATCAGATTCTAACCATACGTTGACCATGACATAAATATCCCAGTTTTGCAATTACAACTCTAAAATACATTTTAAAATGCAGGTACTTTTCCTTCCAACACACTCTATAGGTACATTAGTAAACATTGAGTAAATCATTTCCTAAATTTCAACATCCTGATGCTGAGACGTTTTTTTTAGAGACATGCAGAATTTGTTAAAACAGGATTTTCCAAGTAATTCCTAAATATGAAACAACATCTATTATGTTCTGAGATACACGTATTAAGATTTTACAAAGTACATGTGGGTATGCTAAAAATTTTCTTAGCATCCATTTCGCAAGCTTCTTGGGCCACATCAAACTCATTCATAATCTGTCTTTAGGGATTGACTTTCTCGGACAACTTTATCTGCCAGAGTGTCATAAATGCTTCAATGGCCTGGAGTAGATTTGACTTTGTTTGGGGAAAACCCTTTCAAGTGTGCCATTATTTGTCACTCACCCAAACCACTTATTAAGCTAACCACCTTCCTGAAGGAGAGCAGTTATTAGACAGGCCGATGATATGATTGGGTTTTTTTTGTGTGGCGCTAAATAATCACTTGTGCTCAACAGCTTCCCGACGAAAAGAGAACGAGAACTTGCATAATTGGGATGCTATTGACAAAAAAAAAGTTGTTGGAGCTTTCACAACTTTGCCAATGAGGTGTTTTTTCATTTATTGGTAGCCCAGCATAACACAATGCATCACATAATACAGAGAGACCGACGGAATTTAAGATAGTTTAGTGATGTCAGTTTGGGGTAATTACTCAATTTAGCAATGTAGCAAACATTATGCTCTTAATTATTCTTTATTCACATCAAATCAGTTCACAATGTCCTCATTAGCCAGTGTCACGTCTGAAAGAACAACAAAAATATTCATCTGTGGTGAGTGGTGTGTATACTAGAAACATGCTTTGTGGAGCTGAAAAACTGTTGCAGATGGGTGGCTTGGAATATTACTGAATATGGACCAAGAAGAACTTTAATCAACTACATGAACTAATTTTTATTGGCTCAGATATCTAAATGGCTATCGAGACCGATGTCAAGGATGTACTCCTTGTATGTAACTTTACTCTATTTGATTTTGGCTTTGTAGTTTTTATTTACCAGTAGCTTGTAAACAAATTGCTTGTGCCTGTAACACCGACATGTCTCCTCGAGTATCTTTTTTTGCAAGATTTTTTTCTAATCCTTACAGTGCAAAACAAAAAAAAATGAGATTCAATAATCTATTATGATCTTTCCTTGTCATGCAACAAATAACGAAAGGCCTATATTAGGTGCATTCAATTTCAAGAGATTTTCAACTTTGATACAGTTCCTGTAAATCCAAATGAGAATTATTCTAGAGGATTTGATCGATTTGATTTTGATGGATTGCATCATGATGCAGTTGCCTGAATCAAATAGACTTGCCAGGAGGTTTGGTACTTTTATTTGTGATGATCATGAGCGGTTGGGTCAGAGCTGTGGAGTGTGGGTCATACACCAGAATAGAAAAGCTCCGGATGTCGGTGTGGTTGACTTTGCTTTCTTTTGTTTGGGTTTGAGTGCAAAGCAGCAGTATTATTACAATGTGTCTGCTCAGTGGAAAGAAAGGTTCCCTTCATGTTTGTTCACCCCTAGGTCACTTAAGACTCTTTGGGTGCCATAATGAGGCACCCAAGCAAAACAAGCTAAATGCTTTGATGTAGAGATTTGGGAAGGGAATTGTAAGTGAGACTGGAGGAGTGTAGTTTGAGAAGCTTTAGGCAACCTCATTTTCAACATCTTTAGATGAAACACCCAAAGTACATCAAATTAAATCGCTTTTTCTGATATTGCATTTTTGGACTATGAGTTGAGGATTTTTTTTTTTATCCAACATGGGGGACTGCAATTCCTACAAAGACATTAGCGACATCGCTGTGGTTGTTTGAGCTCAGGCCCAAACAACTGTTGCTGTGATCTGATCTTTCAACTTTGTCTCAACTAGAGGAAGTGTCTGTTATACGGGTCACTGTGGGCTGAAAAAGAACTGCTTTCTAGTCTAATTTTAGTCAAAACATGCCTCTTGCCTCAGGTAATGCAGGTCATATCCATCCCCCACTCTTCACCACTACCAACCCTACGAGGCTCAGTACAATTTGTCGAGGCTATAAGGGGCTTTGAATGCTTTCCCAATGCTTACTTTGAAGTGGACCGTTTTTCTCTTTAAATCCTAAAACGTATCCTGTCAAACATGATATGTTGGGAAAAGTGAACCTCAGATTTAACTTTCATGACGAGTTATTGCACAACACATGGTCAGTTCAGTACCTCTGTTTTTGTTTTTGTATGAAAGTGAAGTTTGTTCAAAATTTCATTCTGAATCATGGATTTTCACTTTTCGTTGAGGTGTTTATAAATGTAATGAAAGACTCTATTTTGTGTTTTATGCAGTCATTTTATGTTTGGTCTGTGTTTTTATTCCGTGCAGTGTTCATCCCTGAACTCAAGCGGCTAGCGACCAACCTCTACATTTGGTCCCAGGTCAATAGTTCAGATTAAGGCATTCACACTTGACCCAAATAATGTCCTAGCACAGCTATCATATTGTCTAACTATGCGAACAAAGTCTTAGTGATATAAGTAGTAAAACAGTGTGGTGGCTATTTGACGCTTAGGCTGCCCGAGCTTTCCTTTGGCTTTGTTTTGTCCAGTTACACATGATGGAATAAGGGTGCACAAATATTAGTGGGTCTATATGTGAGTCAAGGTTGTGGGTGAGGGTATAAATCTTGACGGAAGACTGCAGCAACATATATCCCCTTCTGTTTTGACCTTGCCTCAACACCGGGAGCCACATTAAAAAAGATGACCGCGAATCGATGGATCATGGCCCTGAGACTCCACGGCTCTCGACAAGGTCAATCTTCTCCATCATTAGCTGTCGAAACATATGACGTTTAAAGGCTCTGTGGGTGCTGATTAAGTGCGATTACAATGCACGGAGAAGGACATTGAGTCGTTAGAAATTCGTACACATGAGACTATACATAATAAACATGTCAACAAATAATAAACATACATGGTGACAGATTGCTTGATAAGAGAAAATAAACATTGCTTGCTATTATTAACATGCCAGTAGATGTGCATGAAATTGTCTCTTAATCTTAGACTGAATTTGGAGTGACGTTAGATTATGAGTGAGAATGGAGACTCGTTAGCTACTGTGCGTCTTGCCACTGTGACCACAATGTTGAGGGAAGGCGGGGGGTTGTAGCCAGTCACGTTTGCTGAAGAGCAAATGTTATGTCTACTTCTCAAAGGAATACCATTACTTAGAACCGCTCTGGTTTTTAGAACTTTATGATTCATTTCCACCCACTGTTTCCAAACATTTTTTCTGCTTCACACCCAGAGTTAAATATGCCCACTGGAGTAAAACTCCAAGAGCACGAACAAGACATTGAGACATGGCAAGTAGAGTGGCAACTAATGAAGCCCTTTCCTACTGAGTTACAGCATTTATTTTAAAAGGTCAGACTCATTTGTGAATGAGCACATTAGTCAAGTATTGTGACATGACATAATTTGCATTTCATTTCAAAGCATTACAGCAGCACTGGCATCATTAGTGTGACATAAATCTACGAGTTTGATGTTCAGTTACATACAATGAGAAAAAGAATCACAAATATTACCATGGCTAAACTAAAGACTTGCAAATATTAGTTTACTTCTCTGACTGCCTTCTTGATATTGTTGATCAACTGACACTTGTGCAACACTCCGGGTAAGGTGACAAACCAGAAGGTCAGGCCAGTATGCGCAACATGAGCAGAATAGTTTGAGATTGTTTTTAAATTGTGTGGGCTCAAGAAACATTATACAATAATGTGGAAAAAAAATAGAACATACAGTATCTGCTTTGCCACAATCGGAAAGGGTTTGCCAATTTCCTATTACTCCATCGACATATGTTCATATTATTGATGGAGTTGGATCGAGAACGGTTGGAATGTCTCCTGAAAGGATAACTGCTGTCTATAAAGCCCACAGAATGGAAAGTAGAGCCAGTCTGCGGGTACTGGCGCTACCGCCGGAGTCAGAAAAGAAAAGCTTGTGTGTGTGTTTTTGTTGATATCAGGCAGCCCCAGCGATTGAAATACGGATGGATGATGCTTGTTCATGTCCCGCAATCATACAAATGCTGACATTGTGGATGGCTTTTGTTCCTCTACCTTCACTCGCTATCATGGAGCATGAGGTGGCCATGACGAGGGTGTGGTTAGTTCGGCGTTGGAGCTGAAACAGTTCAGCATTGGCAGTAATTAATTTATGGCTCTGAGGTCTTTGCTGCGTTTCCATCCATTTTTTATTATGAAACAGTAAATAACCAACAGAGTGTGGTTTATGTGGTCATGAATTGTGCATGTGCCACTCTTGCGTGTCGTCTCAAATTGAAGAGCTGGCATGGAAAAGAGTGTGCCGCTATTTGTTTGAACGACCAAAATGTCAGATAAGTTATGGCTTTGTTTTGCCCCAGTTTGATGCGAGTGTTTCTCTTGTCGCATGTTGTCAAAAATGCCTGGGGCGAGCTGGTCAGGACTGGGAATGGTTAGCATTTTCCAAGAAGTAAACATGCGCTCTTTTTTCATCTGGGCCTGCACACACAGCTGTCTTCAATCACAGTAGGTTTGCATAAGGAAATAATGCAACGTATACAAATGGCCACAAATACAGATTATTTGCCATTTCGTGTGTTAAAAATGAATGGATGGATGGATGGATGGATGGATGGATGGATGGATGGATGGATGGATGGATGGATGGATGGATGGATGGATGGATGGATGGATGGATGGACGGATGCAATCTTTGATCATGCTGCTATTCTGTGTAAAATGCCCTGACACAGAATAAAGGCGTGAGAATGATCTGGCAATTTTCCAACATTTTGCAAGTAGAATTGAAGTAACAGAGCTGTTTTCTGCAAAAATCCAAACACCATATCTAATCCAACTTTGCTTTTTAAACAGAATCCTTTTGAGATTCATGGACATTAGCTTTGTGAAGCAGATACTTTGTCGGACCGAGACAACATGGCCAAAGAAGTAAATATCACAATATCATGTGAAACTTCACCTCTCCATGCATACTCTTATACAATCTGATACTACACAAGAAATCGCCATGTCCACTTCATCTCAGGGCTTGTGCAAGTCATCCATCCATCTTCTGCACTGCTTAGCCTCATTAGAACGTCGGTATGCTGAAGCCTATCCCACTTTGAGTGAGCGAAGAGGTAGACCTTAAACTGGTCGTCAGCCAATTGGAGCTTGTGTAAACCAATGCTTGAAAAGTGGGATAAAGGTACAAAGTGTAGTGGAATTTTTGCAATGCTGAAATTGTTTCTTGAGAGTGTCTTTCTTTATCTTCAGTCGTCTGATTCATAGGCAAAAATGTTCATGCCAAATTAGGTCTAAACAATATAACACTTGTTGGGATATGTGTTAAATTTAAGGTAATTTAACGCATGTTTGGGTATGGCCCAACAATCACACACTAATGTTTTCAAAATAACTTTCGAAGCTATGTGCGGTGTGATCACACACTTCTGTCAGAACAATATTCATTCGCAAAGCTGTGTGGCATAACAATCTCACACTTGTGTTGTCAAAATAATCATCTTCAGAGCTGTGTGTGGCATAATCCAACGGTCATATAATCAAAAGAATCATTTTCCAAGCTATGTGTAGCGGAACAATCCCACGCTCATGTACTAAAAATAATAATTTCCAAAGCTATGTGTTACACGGCAATCATATGTTGGTGTACGTGACCTTGAGACCGAAACACAGTTGCACAGTTACACACTTACACAAATAAGAAATTAATTATTATTATTATATTTAGAGCCTAGCCTGTAAGTGTTTATCATAGATACTTATTGCAATTATGAAATTACTATTCCATTAGCATACAGTAGGTTGCTACCAGACTAGGCACTTTCAATTTGAGTACAGATTTGCGTCAGTCGCCGCAACATAAATTTATCCGATTCTCTGGTGAAAGCAACCAGATGAATATTTTCAAAGTCACACCTAACACTGACGTTGTCACACCTAGAATTATGTAATTGCAAAATAGAGTGCAAGACAACACAATGGTGCATTTTCGGCATTCACCAGCTCTTTGGTTATGGCTTTCATGTGTCAGTTTTGAAGGGAGATTTTTGTCTGACTTAAAATGTTGGGCCAACTGGAATGTGGGCTTTGAGCTTGATAAATAAAGTACGATTCATGTGTTTTACCTGCCGCAACAGAGGTACCCCACCGCGGCTTAATTGAAACTCCAGCTGTGTGGGTGGATGCATGGGTTAGCTTTGAAAAGGGTAGGTGGGCTGCAAATGTGGTTAATTTGCTTGTCTAGAAGCTAGTGGTTCATTTTGCTGAGTCAAATCCTCTCATTTAGAGGATTATGTTCCCATTCTTGTGTAACGAGGAGGTGGAGGTCAGAGGGCCCATGCCATAGAAAAGGTGGAATGGCAAAAGTGGCTTTTTATGTGAAGAGTGGGGGGATGTGGATGTGGTTGGGGGACTGGTGTACTGTATATGGGAGGTGGAGAGCAAAACTCCGAGGCTTGTGTGGTTCTCAGATACCACTGAATCACTCTTTTTTTTTTGTAGACTGTTTTTCATGCAAACGTTTTCTACTGCCGTTGCATGTTATTGATTAACTGCTCTGTGGACAAATTTGGGATACATCGCTACTATAGGGAGAGAGTGCCATCATAAATCAAGGACCCCTTAATAGTTAATATGCAAAGTGCATACAAGAGAAGCTATGGGGTAAATTCTCAAGCATCCCATTCAGTCCAAATTTGTCACAACAATTGCTCCACACCAATGGTAGTTTGTGTTACAAGATCCCTGGCATAGTGATGAAAATCCCACAGGGTTAAGAAGAGACTGGCGTGATGCTGGCTCCCAACCGACATTAGCATAACGGCCAGGCCTCATCCACTCAAAACTAGATTAGTTCTGCTCTCCTCCCACTGTCTGATGGCTCTTTATCTGCACAGATCCACCTAAACGCCACTATGGTCGCCGGCGTCATTATCATGCACCACGAGAAGGATTGAGCTCACTGAGAGTCCGCTGTTAGTCGGGAGATTGACATCACATTTGGCACGCTTGGCGAGAAAGGACAGGGACCTCCCCCTTTGACTATGATGGAGTAGCTAGTCAATCTGTCTGCCCTATTTAAGAGTGTTCATCTGGTCTGCTAATGGTTTGTATTCTTTAAAATGCTGCTCAATGAGTTGATGTGGGTGAGCACAATCATTTTAAGGCTCTATGAAGTGATCAAGCTACAGAAACACATTTACTTAAAGCATTCAATATATCCTATTGGGTCGCCGCTGGGCTTTTCTACTATGTGGCGCTACGTCAACACAAAGCCGACAATTCATTATGTCAGAATTGTACCGAATCGAATTGAGCAGAAGTGAATCGTCAACTTCAATCGATAGTCACAGTCAAGCTCACAGAATTCTTAGAACTAACTTTCCCATGTGATAGGTGAAAGGTTGACTGGCGCCATCACTGCGAGATGAAACTATCTGATAAGCGCTTATGGAGTTACGTTATTGACTTATCAGTCAAACCACCCATTGGTCTGAGGTTAGTTAACATTCATTTTGAAACTGTGAAATACCTGTTACATGTGACCGCTCTAGACGCTCATCACGCACGCTCTGTCGTTCACTTGGCTCGCATTCAGCAGCATTAGTGCGCAATCCTGATACTAGTCAGGACACTGACTGGTTTGACCAACGACAGCCATCTTGTTTCTCAACAAGATCATTGCTCTGTCAGGTTTAGGAAATAAAATTACCCCCGTGAGGGAAAACTGAAAATATACTGACTTAATCATTGACCCATCTTGGATCTGTCAAAATAGGCCTTTGAAATTGTCACATGTTGAAGGAGATGGAAATTCATGAAAACACAAAAGGGGCTCATGATATGCTGGCACATGCAAGTCAATTTGTTAAAATCAATATTAACACAAGACTCCTGTATTCTAAAAAGCGAATGAAAGAGTCATTATTTAGTCTGAATACCAGAAAAGGAAAGCAACACAGTTTCCCGGAGGGCAGAAAAGTGGTATAAGGCACATCATGTGGCAATAGAACACATGCTGCTGTAAAAAGTGCACACTATTGAGAGACTGAAAGATGTTTGAAACCATTTTTGTATTTATTTCATGAACGGCACGTTTAAAATATTTCCCAAAATTGGTCTCACCCTAAAAACAATGACAGTAGTTTTCTGTTTTTGATGTGTTCTTTGCCCTATAACCTTAACGTGCGCTCCCTCCTCTCTCTCACTTTCTTTCTCGCGCTCTCTCTCCCCTTCGTTGCGCTCTCACTCTGCCTTCTTGACTGTGTGCGCCTGTGTCTGCCTCAGCTGTGCTCACTTGCACTGTGCAGCAT
Source organism: Syngnathus floridae (assembly GCF_059516105.1). Classification (NCBI taxonomy): domain Eukaryota; kingdom Metazoa; phylum Chordata; class Actinopteri; order Syngnathiformes; family Syngnathidae; genus Syngnathus; species Syngnathus floridae. The sequence goes on along the minus strand of NC_142418.1, from coordinate 7,714,021 downwards.
GGACAGGGCAGAGCTGTGCTAATCAGCAGGAAGAGGAGATTTAAAGGGAGAAAAAGTGGAATAAGAGGAAAAGTCAACACAGATGCCTGAGGATTAAGAAGGCAAGACAAACAGGACAGTGTTTTCCCTCATCTGGCGTGGATGGTAATTTAAATGACGAGGACAGATGGCAGATTTACCTTTCTGCTTCTCCACTCCCCATGAATAAGTTCACCTTGGGCTTTTCGTCGGGACGGACTCTCATGCAGTCAGAGTGACCCGTAACCCGCCTGCCAAAGTCATCTTTTGGACTGGCTTTCAACTGGCTCTTAAAGTCCAGATTTTTTTTTTCCACTTTTTAGAGTAGTCTGTGGACCTGTAGAAGTACCCCGGAGGTGTGCGGAGAACAGACACCGCTGGCCTTACTCACTTCAAGACCATGGGCTCCCTTCTCTGGTGTAGCTTTGTGCTGACCTGTGGCATGATTCTATTGCGGAAAGGGGGCGACGGAGCCCAGCAGACCAAGGCCAATGTGCCGCGGCTAAAACTCTCATACAAAGGTGAGTTCTATGCACTTGTTTTTATTTGAGAGAAAAAAAACTTTGTTAAAAATAAACTCACAGGAATTATGAGATGCATGACTTTCATTCCAAAGCAACAGTTTTTAAATTGATATCTGAATTAGGTGCACCTGACTCAGTGTGTTGTTTAAATGAGTTATTATTTAGAACATATATGCCATCTTCTTGGTACGTGATGATTTTAAGTATATTAACTGATGTTTTTATACTAATATGAGAGACCTCATTGATGAGACAAAAAACATTTCCATGTATTGTGACTGCTACTGCAATGTCCAGTGTAGTCAAGATGAATACAGCACACCACACACAACTGCCATATTACCAAGATAAACCTGTTCAAGGCAACTATGCAAAGGGGCATCCGGACTGCCAGAAATTAAAAAAAATAAGAAGAGAGCGTATTATAAGAAAATGTAATAGAAGACACCAGACCAATTGTAATTTTACGTAGAAAATAGACTGTGGTGCCAATCTTCTTGTCATTTTTTCTGCGGTGAATGACTATTTTTATAAACACTCGACATAACCACTTGCTCCTTCATTTGTGTCCAGACAACAGCAGGAGCGGCGTGATAATCACATTTCACGTGCTAACCACTCACTTGTGGTTTCTGAGAGTGAATGAAAACATACTCTTATTACTACAGGCCACGCCACAGAATAATCACTCAGGATAATCTTCCAGAGACATTTGATTTCAAAAAAGGGAAAATGCAGGATTTGCAAAAGAAAAAGAAAAAATTTATAAATTTTAACTCTGCTTGAACATTTTCCAAATGGCAAACTTAACACAACACACACCACAGGACAATAATTTTAGATAATCTTTCACCAATAATGGGCCTCTGTTGACTTTAATGGCAGGGGATGTAAAACGCAATAAAATTGTCAGATTTTTTTTTGTTTTACAACGTACACTTAACAGATAGAGTACTTTTTTAGATGCACAATTTAATAAGATACAAATCCTGTGATGTTATAGGGATAATAATCTAAGCAATATATGCTGCTGCGTTTGTAGTAGTTTAGATTTCATGTGTCTGTCATGTAAGCATGGTTCTAGTCAACTGTTCATGAACCAAGACTGTCTGAGATTCACTCATTTTATCTTCATCTAAATGATCTGACAAAGCTCTGTTTGCCGGTGTGTACGTGTCGTGAAAAGTGCTGCCAGATGCCGACTCCCTGCCAGCCAAGTGTCATTTATTTCTTCCCATGTGTCATTTTCCCCCTCTGTGTTCCGCAACGTGCAGCAATTATGCTTGGAATGAATGGCGCAGGTCTGTTTAAGCAGATGGCTTTACCCTCGAAGAGAAATAGTCCTCGCTCAGCACTGGGAGATCCATAATTACACACACGCACACACACACACACACATGGTCGCATTGCCATCTGTAGATGGCTAATGATACCTGTGAGCATATCAGTCAGTTAAAAAGTACACGCTGTCATTCGGTAGAAGCACGCCCACACGCAGTGATGTCTCCATTGCAGCGGAAGCCAACTAGCTTATTTAATTGTGCACTTCTCAATGAGGCCCTCATTTGCATTAGGCCCTCTGGGGTGCAATATTTAGCAACTGCGCTGCCCCAAAAAAGCAGCATTATGAGCAGGTTTAACCTGCCTAAATAAGGTGCCCTTCAACCATCCCCATGTATTTTACAGACATTAGATTATCAGATTATCGCATTATGAATCATTCATACGGTCAACTAAATTATGTATTACCCTGTGATAAGCAAATTAGATTCTAATTCATTAGTAGAAAACAAGAACAGAATAAACATGTTTGACTTCTGCAATGTAGCGACAATCCTCAATCAAAATCAACTGAAAACAAATGTAAAAATACATACATATGTATATCTGGCAATGAGACTGAATTAGAGCAACAATAAAGTACTGCATGTGGGAGCTGTGTATGGGTAATACTGCCTATTGGAATTGAAGCAAACTACAAATGAAATTGTTAGCTTCTATATCCTCAAAATGAATGACAATAAATGAACATACATATGCCAAAACAGTGATACCAATATCCATAAACACATGCAGATGAAAATGGAAGATAATACATGACGAAAGGGGTTTTCAACACTACATAGTTGAAATCAGTCATATATAAATAGTGTAACAACAGGCTATTTGTAATTACTTGACTCTCTTGCTGACAGTGAAGCATTAAAAGGTCTTTTTTCTTTCCTTGACAGTGACATATGGTCCAATCTTGCATTATCAGCGGCACGTGGGGCGCTTAACTTAAAGAACTCTGACCCCTAGAGGTCAATGCATGGTGTGGGTCTCAACCAGCGGGAACGCAGACAGCTACGTACGACTACAAAGGCTTCCCTTGAATGTAATCTGAAGATGTGTATCTCCAAGTGCCCTCATCTTCCATAGCTCCTAACTACACATACTCTCTGATTCATACTGAATTTCCTCGCAAACACACACACGCGTAGCTGAACCCCACGAGATTCGGACAGATTTTTAGAAGTGACGGCTGAAGGCCAGAAGGTCAGTGGCGCAGGAGGAAAGATAACAACGATACCCCACGGCTACCTAAACACAAGCTAAGGTCCAACTGTATCAACAATCACGCTGTGAAGTGATGCCAAGGGGCCTAACGGGAGTGACAGCATTAAATAAATGCACTTGCGTATGATAAACGACAAGAGGAATGGATAGTAGGATTATTCATAGCCTGCGGATGAATTCATTATCCTGGAAGTAAACCATCTTCCATATGCTTTAAGAGCCAAAAGAGGTGTTAACTGCCGAGGAGTGATGAGATGCTACTTTATTTTAGAGGATGTACTGCCAGAGGCACTAGGACATAAAGTCCAACGGTTGTAAAATGGGTGGAAAGTTTTCCATCAATTCCCATGGGAATTTAAACTGGAAACTGAAAGTGGGAATTCAAAAAAACTAACAACATAAAGCTAAGGTTTTCTTTTTATATAATCAACATATTTGACTCCTTAAATTCCCACTGAGTAGCAGCAAACTAAACATTTTCATTGGGGCAATAAAACAGAAGTTTGAGTTTAAACTTAGTATTTCTGAATGGGTTGTAAAGAAAAGCTACATTGATTAAAAAGAAATGAAAGAAAACAGACCTACTGTCATCTAATTTTGGCATCAATTCTCAAAGGTCACAATCAAAACTATGAACTGCAATACATCCTGCAGAATGATAATGACGACATCCGCAACATGTACACCCAGATTAGCATCAGACCAACCAACATGCGGCAAGTAAAAATAGGCAGCCGAGATGTTTTCTGCATATCAGCGTCTTTGTACCGGAGAACATACTCGACTAATGAAGCTTTGTGTTGCATTTCCTCAGGCATAAATGAACCCTATGTGGTCTGCTTTTGTTTTGTCAATGTGTACATTCCCACAATCAAAAAGTATGAGTGACGCATCAGTCTTCATAAGTATATGCCACACGTGGGCTTTTGTCAAGATGTGTTCCTTCTGTTTCTTTGGAAGCACTTAGATAACACTACTGCTGCCCCCCAGTCAAGAAAGAGAAAGAGAGAATGTAGGGTAAAAGAGTTTATTTTTGTCAGTCTCACATGGGACTGTTGATTCTTTGCATCAATTCTATTTGCCCTTTTTCCTTCCGCACAAATTCTTTGCGACGGAAAAAGCAGTAAGACATAGTGAGAGTGGGCGAGAAGAGTGTAAGAAAGGGCAGCTGTTAAAATAGCTCTATCCAGCAGGTGCTGGAAAGAGAAAGTGGGAGCAAATCAGTTGATGGAAAGGAAAGGTGGTAGGGTGACAGATGAGAGAAAACTAACTTTTGGCACCGAGGCAGCTGACACCTGTTAAAAGCAGCACATCCTTTCATTCACCTGTGTGTACATTCTCACACTGTTTGGCACTGGATTGTTTGAATGCATTTAAATTTAGATGCCTCAAATTTTTGCTTTGAAATCGCAGATCCAACAAGATTTGGTTTGTAGATAACCACAGGGGGACACTCTGGATCCAACATGTAGAGGCACACACCATGCGGGAAAAACATCCTTTTTCTTTCCAATAACAATCCCAGGGAGCGACATGAACTGTCATACTATATACCCGTAGAGTGTTTTCCCCTAGATGATTAGCTTTTATTTACTTTTATATACACAATGTTGTAACCTTGGACACCACTTCCATGGAAAGTTCTCATGGATCAGCTGATTGATGATTTACTGTACGTTGCAAAGGATGTAGTTAGCAATGCAGTCCATATGCAAACATCCGTATTAGCCAGATTGAAAACAGACTGTTTGCGTTTTGGATCTCAGGACCCAAAGCCGCCCTCAAGTGGGGGTTGCATGAGTTGAATTGATTTGAGTCAACGAGTCGCTGATGACATCATCAATATTTGTACAGGACATTACTGAGCTCGGATTGTTTTCCTTGAGGGCCATGGGGTGCCCAAGGTTATCTCAGGGGTATAAAATAAATTCCCAGAAATACCGTAAATGACCAAAAAGTGAATTATCTTGCCTGGGACCAGGATGGTTTGACGGCTTACTTTGGCTTCACAACTCAAAGAATGCTTTCAAATCTTCAGGGATTTATGAAGTTGAGTATACATATCAAGTTCTCAGAGAATGATGGGAGTGGGGTTGTCCGTACCTGAGGGCTTAGGGCTTTACATTTCGGAGACTGTCTAAATCCTCCCCTACTGCTGAGGCACCGGAAACCAACAAAATCAAAGCAATAACGTCAGTGACTAAACATCAGCACACTTGCTACAGCAGATTGTTTAAGTGCATCTTTCAAATTAGATATTTTTGTTGCTAAAATGACTATGCCTATTTACAAAGCATCGTTGGTTTTAGTTTGCGTATCATCATTCTACTAGATTCTCACACACGTCAGAGCTGAGCGGTGGCCTCTGTTTGCATTACACAAAGGACATTATAATGTGATAATTGTATGCTTACAGTATATGCAGAGATGACAGACTAGTGGAGCTTTCCGCTGTGAAAGCAAATGTCGCCTTGGCAAACCCTCCGATTACACAGCAAAACATGATCTGAAAACCATACTTAATGTGTCTTAATAGCAGCTGTGGTTAGGCCTAATACTGCAAATACTGCACTTTGGGCTGTGGACTATATTCCTATGTTATATATTCCTTCGGGTTTTCCACTGTGAGCGCATCACATTTTGCTTGGCTGCTCTGCGGAGTTGACCTTCACTATGCAGGCTCTTTGGCGCCAAGTACCTGGGCACTTCAGTTAGGCTTGGCACTGGTTCTTTGGTTTTTGCTTGCTATGTTCCTTGGCCCAGCCTAGACTTTGAAATGTCAACTCTTTTGAAGTATGATGGTGTCTATGAAAAATGAAGGAAAACCACGGGTCTATGGCAAAACTAAAAGAACTTACACATCAACGCCGCACAGTGTAGAACACCTTCAAAGGTATTCTGATGGTATTCTCACTTCTACAGAGGAGAATAGCATCTTTGTTACTTGTTAGTTGTCTTTAACAACTCCCGTCGGGAGGTCGAACCTCGGATTCAGGAGGAGCAGTGTGGCTTTCGTCCTGGCCGTGGAACAGTGGACCAGCTCTACACCCTCGGCAGGATCCTCGAGGGTGCATGGGAGTTCGCCCAACCAGTCCACATGTGTTTTGTGGACTTGGAGAAGGCGTTCGACCGTGTCCCTCGGGAGGTTCTGTGGAGGGTGCTTCGGGAGTACGGGGTGCCGAGCCAACTGATAAGGGCGGTTCGGTCCCTGTATCACCGATGCCAGAGTCTGGTCCGCATTTCCGGCAGTAAGACGGATTCGTTCGCAGTGAGGGTTGGACTCCGCCAAGGCTGCCCTTTGTCACCGATTCTGTTCATAATTTTTATGGACAGAATTTCTAGGCGCAGCCGAGGCGTTGAGGGGGTCCGGTTTGGGGACCTCAGCATCGCGTCTCTGCTTTTTGCAGATAACGTGGTGCTGTTGGCTTCTTCAGGCCGTGATCTCCAGCTCTCGCTGGAACGATTCGCAGCCGAGTGTGAAGCGGTCGGGATGAGGGTCAGCACCTCCAAATCCGAGTCCATGGTCCTCGATCGGAAAAGGGTGGAATGCCCTCTCCGGATCGGGGATGAGATCCTGCCCCAAGTGGAGGAGTTCAAGTATCTTGGGGTCTTGTTCACGAGTGAGGGGAGGATGGAGCGTGAGATCGACAGGCGGATCGGTGCAGCGTCGGCAGTAATGCGGACCCTGTACCGGTCCGTTGTGGTGAAGAGAGAGCTGAGCCAAAAGGCAAAGCTCTCAATTTACCGGTCGATTTACGCTCCTACCCTCACCTATGGTCACGAGCTATGGGTCGTGACCGAAAGAACGAGATCTCGGATACAAGCGGCCGAAATGAGTTTTCTCCGCAGGATGTCCGGGCTCTCCCTTAGAGATAGGGTGAGAAGCTCGGTCATCCGGGAGAGACTCGGAGTAGAATCGCTACTCCTCCACGTTGAGAGGAGCCAGATGAGGTGGCTCGGGCATCTTATCAGGATGCCTCCTGGACGCCTCCCTGGGGAGGTGTTCCGGGCATGTCCCACCGGTAGGAGACCCCGGGGACGACCCAGGACGCGCTGGAGAGACTATGTCTCTCAGCTGGCCTGGGAACGCCTTGGGATCCCCCGGGATGAGCTGGATGAAGTGGCTGGGGAGAGGGAAGTCTGGGAGTCCCTCCTAAAGCTGCTGCCCCCGCGACCCGACCCCGGATAAGCGGAAGAAGATGGATGGATGGATAGTTGTCTTTATTGGTAGCGAAGACAACTCTTGGGCTTGTATTCGAGCTAACATAAATGCACTGGGACAAAAAGACTAAAACACATTGAAACATTTGTCAGCCAAAACTAATTCAAATTTTATCTCTGCGGTGTGTTTAAACTTCTCCACTTTCCCCCACAGACATGTTGGAGTCCAACAACCTTTTGACATTTGAAGGTCTGCTCAACAGTTCGTCTTACCACACCTTCCTTCTCGACGAAGAGAAAGGAAGACTGGTGGTGGGAGCCAAAGACCACATTTTCTCCTTCAACCTCCTCAACATCAGCAAAGATATTGTACAGGTAAAACAAACCCTTCAGGGTCATGTCTGGCTGGCCTCCTGCAATCAGAGCCCAGTGTACCGCGGGCTTCTTGTGTTCAGTTCCGGCTGCAAAGTGTTTCATTAATATTACAAGGCAGCACTGTCGCACGCCACCACATGCTGCACCAAGCATGTTTGCTGCTCGGTGTTCACCTAGATGAATAATAGAGTAAACTGAAACAAACTGAAGAACAAATCGTACCATGACCCTTTCAACCTGCATATACTCTACACATACAAGCATGCATGTATACACGCGGAAGGAATGATTCTTTCGGTCTGTTTGGTTTGTGCTTGCAGATCCCTTGGCTAGCGTCTCCTATCAGGAGAGATGAATGCAAGTGGGCCGGAAAAGATCTCTCGGTAATGAAGCTTCTTAATTTCAAGTTGGGACAAGAAACCGTCCTGATAACCGAATCAATTTCTTGACTGTCCATTTTCAAAAAAGAATCCCTTAAGTTTACTTAGGGTTAATTTTCTCCAAATGGTCATAATTACTTCCTTTTACCATAGTCTTCTTGTACAGAGGAGATATTGTTTTAATTTTTTGGGGTTTTGACAGAAAATAACAACGCCATTCATATTTTCAGCAATCATGAGGACAACTCGCTGGCATACTTGCCTCAGGTCTGATCACAATCTCTGCACCACATTTGACTTTAATCACTACTAAAGCGTTCAGAAGCTCAATTTAAAGAAACAGACCAAGTGGATTTCTAGTACTGGAGTTAATCTACTGCTATGATACCAAGTATGGGCAATACGTTGTCATATATTCAAAGACCATCCACATTACTCTGCATCTTTGTGCTGCCGTAGCCTTACATTTGCAGTTTACAAATGTACAGTCATAATAAAGTACCATACTAAAAGTAACAAAGTAGTACCAAAGACCATAACCCTTGGTTTAATTAACGCAAAACGCATATTAACTTCTTTAAGATGAGAAGGGAAAAAATTCTTCACTCCCTGGATGTCATACATGTCTTCAGAGTCATTTGTCTCAATTATGTTGGAAACATATGTAACTGTAGCACTGTATGTCTTGTCATATCACCAAGGTGAGCACATGAAAAACAAACACACTGTTTGAAGACATTTGAAGTCTCTGACTCACAAAGGCATAGTTGAGGCTCCGTGTTAGAGCACTGAGATGATATGATGCCTCAGGCCATGCTGCCGTTTGTGCTTGAGATCACAGTTTGGATAGTGACCAGGACAAGACCTTTGTACGAAGACCATGAACTGCTCTTTGAGATATTTTCAAACATTATGGTACGGATGAATAAAGTGGCCCGAAGAGGGTTTTATCCCTTGTAGAGGAAAAAGAACACATTGAGAATCATCGAAGGGATGTGTATTGAAACAGTTAAATGAAAAAACATGCAGAAAATTGTGACTGTACACGAGTGCAAAGATTCAGAAAATGTTGCAATTGGTCATACCATTAAAGCAGGGTAGCCACTTACCATTGCAAACAAACTCAGCAAAGAGATGAGAGATTATCTTTAGCCATGGGATTTATATGGACAATTACGTGACCAAACTGTTCTTGGCTAATGACACTATGCAGTGAATAAACTGCTGTGAGGTGTAAATTATATAAGGTTAAAGTTAGCTTACACAAATATAACATAAGAGGGGAGCAACATGTTTTCAACTTGCAATAAATTGCACTACTTTCATAAATGCACATGCTAAATCCTGTGTGTCACAACTGCAAAATTCGGTTGTTGTCTGCACACGACCTATTAATGCCAGATGAGCTTGTGTTATGCATAATTTGTGACTTAGTTTTCCCCTGCCCTTTTTAATATGTGATGACACAGTTGCTTTCATTTGAGGTCAGGTTAGTGGCCATGTGCTGCAACAGTGCACAAGGAAATAAATACGCCATATGGCAGCGGCACAGTGGATACAAACATAATCAGATGTCATACAGGCAGCATAATAAAATGCAGAGTATGTAACGAGATCCTGGGTTAGATAAAGAGCAACATGAGACTGTGCACATCTTTATCAACACTGGTAAATGATGAAGGTGGACGAAGGAACCGAATGTCAATCTGGTGTAAGAGCTCCATGCACAATTACGACCCATCTGTGTCTGGGATTGCCCTTAGATTACAGTCATGTGTGATCTAAAATCTCTTATGGGATTTTCCTTGTTTGATTATCCCACAGTGCAACCATAACACATCCGACCAGTCTGAAATGTTGTCTTATATTTTTCTATATTCCTCAGAGAGAGTGCGCAAACTTTGTCAAGGTGCTGCAGCCATTCAATCAGACTCACATCTATGTGTGTGGAACAGGAGCATTTCACCCAGTGTGTTCCTACCTTGAGGTGGGAAAGAAATTAGAGGTACGTCTTGGATATTGCATAGCTTTTTAAAAATACTTTTCGATTCTACAAATCACAAACAGGTGCAGGATGAACTCCAGCTTTTTAGTATACCATATGACTCAAGTGGAATTTGTGTGTGTATTTGAGGGAAGGAGATTTCTTTGTACTTGTGTCAAGGTTACTGAGTCACACTGAAAACCAGAATATTTAATATTTTCCATGAGTTTGTTTAAAAAACGTTCAGTCAACGAAATAGTTTCTCACTATCAACGCAGAGCTGAAAAGTAGCTACCAATTCCATATACAGTGGTTGTGCAAATAGTAGCATACATAATTTATTTACTTGATATGTCTACTGTGCTTTTGTGTATTCATATCTTTAAAATAGTATTAAACAATGTTACCGATAAATTATATATAAAAAATAAAATAGCTCACATTTTTACACCGGCTTCATTGGCTGAGTCAATTTTGGGGTTGCCAAATAAATATTTGCGCACAATAAAATTTTTTGTCAGCTTTTGAGTTTAGAGAAACTCATACAGAGGTAATTTATTTAATCTAAGAATGATGTAAAAAAAAAAAAAAAAGGATTAAAAATTAAGATTAAAAATATTTTCTGGGATTCAAAATGCACTACGAAACGCGAAATGACGAAGTCCAATACCCGGCATCCTCTACAACCACAGAGAGTAACTTCTGTTTTTTCTTCCTTCAGGACAACATTTTTCGACTCCTGCCTCACACCGAAAACGGCAGAGGAAAAAGTCCCTACGATCCGAAGCTTCTCACTGCATCTATGCTGATCGGTGAGTATAAAACATGCCGGGAAAATCTATGAGCCGGAAATGTACAAGGCTATTCTGTCATTCACTCCAAGTGGATATGCTTCATAGTTGATATTTAGATACTGGGGCTGCAGAGTTAGAATCTGATTAATTCTTTTTCAGAGCTGGTTGTTTGTCGCAGATGACACTCAGCTATTGTGTTGGGATAAGTGGTCAGTATTTGGTGAACAAAGAGCCAGACAGTCATCTGGCACCAATTATTGCCTGTCACCTTCTGTGACATCACACCATTTAACCCGACAGATGGCGGCTTTCCAGCCTGTCACTTCTCACCACTACTTTTCTGTCTATACTCTCCCACACCTTATTATGGACAGCTTCATTATTATGATTCCCGTGTGTCCCGCCTTCCATCCCTACTCTCTTTCTTATCTTGAGGCATTTTAAATGGGAAAAATAAACCCTTCAATGCTTCCATTTAAAGGCTCCATTGTGCTTATATTCACTTCTGTCCCTGTGCTCTCAGATGGGGAATTGTACGCAGGCACTTCAGCTGACTTCATGGGACGGGACTTTGCCATCTTCCGCACGTTAGGAAAGCATCATCCAATCAGGACAGAGCAGCATGATTCCCGCTGGCTCAATGGTGAGACAACTCTAGTTTGAGGTTAATTTGTGCACTGTCATACCAGAATAGAATGTATCCCAAACTTTTTCCACACCATTAGAAGTTACTTTTGTCTCAAATGTTATGGCATTTTACATAGTTGAATATCTGCAAATACAAAGTAAATAAATTTGCCTTCCTCATTCTTAATGTTGTTGTTTGAGATGGCATAAAACCAAAAATGTTAGCAACACGGTCACTGTTGTGCGTGAAGTTTCCTCTCAAGTTAAGTTCAGATGTTCAATTTCATCTTTTTTTCCTCTTTGCACTACCATGATGCATATCCTAACCACTTGAAAGCAAAATAAATCGGAATCATGTACAACATGGCCAAGCTCAACCCCTGATGATGAAATTAATAATGTGTTTGGTATTTTGTTAGAATGTATTTTGGTTAATGTGCATCTCTCTTCATGTGGGGTAGATCCCAGGTTCGTTGGTGTCCATCTGATTCCAGAGAATGACAACCCGGAGGACGATAAAATCTACCTCTTCTTCAGAGAGAACGCCATTGATGGAGAGCACGCCGGGAAAGCCACGCATGCTCGAATTGGCCAGCTCTGCAAAGTATGAATAATAGTAGGACCCCCAACCCATTCTCACAAACTCACTCCCACACTACATTATGTAAAGGGTCTTGCATACTTTGGGGAGGTGAGGGGGGGAGAAACACTTGACTGATGTCTGAGAGGCTTGCATAATGGCTGCTCTCGGGGGTTGTTGTCTATGGTTTTATTTAGACCTTACGGGAGAGTGGGCTTTGTTATGTAAAGCATAATCATTCCATATGACAGAATTGGAGAAATACTAAATGTCACCAGAAGCTGAGAATCAAAGGTGATCTCGGTGGCACCACTGAGCTACCAAATATAATTAGTACTGCTTGCTCCACATACACCCTCCAGAACTTGGAGATGCTTAATCACTGGTCTTGAGATAAAAAATCCTGCTTTTAATTACTCAGAATGACCTCGGGGGCCACAGGAGTCTGGTGAATAAGTGGACCACCTTCTTAAAAGCTCGTCTCGTCTGCTCTGTGCCAGGAAGTAACGGCATTGACACACATTTTGATGAACTCCGTGAGTTGCCGCAAGATAAAATACACAATTCAGCGCCGTAATTGTAAGCGTCTTTACGATATGTAGCTCTGCTTTTGGTTTTCAGAGGATGTTTTTCTCATCAGCACCAAGGATCCCAAGAGCCCAATCATCTATGCGGTGTTCACTACATCCAGGTACTGTGGCTGGCTGTGGAATAATTAGATTCTAATTACTGATTTTGCAGCTGAACATGTTCTTCCCGTTTCATTAGCAACATCTTCAAAGGTTCAGCCGTGTGCATGTACAGCATGACTGACATCCGCAGAGTCTTCCTGGGTCCTTACGCTCATCGAGACGGACCCAACTATCAGTGGGTGCCCTTCCAGGGGCGAGTTCCTTACCCACGGCCCGGCACAGTGAGTATATTAATCAGAGTGAAATAATTCAAATTTCATTGGATGGGACTCACTGATGACTCACTTGCTCCGCAGTGTCCCAGCAAGACATTCGGAGGATTCGGCACGACCAAGGACCTTCCTGATGAAGTCGTAGTCTTTGCCCGAAGCCATCCGGCCATGTTCAATCCCGTCTACCCCATCAATAACAGACCGATCATTGTTAGAACCGATGTGGACTATCAGTTCACACAGATAGTGGTGGATAAAGTAGAAGCTGAAGACGGCCAGTATGACGTCATGTTCATCGGCACGGGTACGTCCACTCACAAACGGTTTTAGAATGATGCTCTTAGGAAGGCCAAATTTGCTTTAAGTCAAGATTACCCTCCTTTTGTCCCAGACATAGGAACAATTCTGAAAGTGGTATCAATCCCAAGAGGCTCGTGGCATGACTTGGAGGAAGTCCTGCTGGAGGAAATGACTGTTTTCAGAGTAAGTTATTCTTTCTTCATTCCTATAATCGCTACTCATGCAAGTCTTCTAAGCTTCCCATATTGTGTGTTACAGAAGCCAACAGCCGTTACAGCAATGGAGCTTTCAACAAAGCAGGTATTTATGATCATGAGAAAATAAATTGTCACACAGAAGTTTTAAAAACAAATGGGCTATTAATTGACAGCATGCAGCACAGATTGACAAAGTCGAAGACAGTAATTCATGTGTTAGATATTAACAACTTGTTTTATTAAATAGTACACTCAGTAAACTAATCTTTTCAACGAGGAGTCAAAACATTTGACATGGCCTTTTATTATATGCAGCAGTGAGAGTGTGAGTTGTATATCCATATGAAACCTATCATCAGACTGGATCCCCAGTTGTAAACTATTGTCACAGAAGTATCCAAATTATTAGCTTTTGATTGAAGTCAGGGAAAACAGCTGCAGGCCACTTGTTTCACCAATCAAAGCGTTTAGAACTTTGACCCAGATCATCCATGTTTTGTTCAACTAATCAAATCTAATGAACTATCCGCAGCAACAACTGTACCTGGGCTCTGATATGGGTGTGTCCCAAATGCCTTTGCATCGCTGTGAGGTTTACGGAAAGGCCTGCGCTGAATGCTGCCTAGCGAGGGATCCCTACTGTGCATGGGATGGGACCGAGTGTTCAAGATACTTCCCCATGGCTAAGAGGTGCTGGACACGTCTTTTACAATTATATACTAATCAGGGGTGGTTAGAAAATTTTCCCGAAGCCACATAAACGGTTGTTGATGGCCATGCCAACATAACCTCAATTGCGTTCAAGTCGTAAGTCACTCGCTTGTCCAAGCCACAACTTTAAATAAAAGCACAACTTTCAAACTATAAACTTTGCATATTTCACAATTTATTTTGACTTCATAAAGACTGTGAGGGCCAGTCAATCAGTGGATGGGCCAGATGTGCTCCACGGGTTATACTTTCTCTCGGTACGTGCTATATTCTCTGCCAAGATATATTTGGTGTTTAATTCTAATACAAAGATTGGCTATTGTTTTTGCAGATAAATACCAGATGGAAGGTTCATTATGCCAAGAGGCAATCACATTTGAGCACTTTGATCAAGAAGAATTTAATGAGACAGATTCAATTAGAGATGAAGTAATGAAAATTCCAAAATGATCACTATCGGTATTTTCATGATATTATTAAAGTAGACGCATACACGCAAGCATTGCATACAACACAAGGACCGCACAAAATGCGTAGCTACTTAAAATGACTATGGGTTTCATGCCCAAATTCAGTGGTCAAGGTACAGTCCAAGTTTTGATCAAGTTCTTTCAATGTCAAGATGGAGTTCTGTGTTGGGTTTTGTGGAAAAACTGTTTCTTTGTGAGATCTACTCCTACACAAAGTGAAAAGGTCACCACTGACTGCTCTTTGTGTTTCTAAAGGCGAACCAGGAGACAAGATATCAGGAATGGAGACCCTCTTACGCAATGTTCAGATCTGCAAGACCATGGTACAAAAATAATGATGATTAAGCTTGAAATGATTATGTTGCTTTTAGTTGGATGATTGAGAGCATCTTTCTTTGAAACATCAAGCCATATATTCAAACAACAAAGTCTCTATTTCCACAATGAGCTTTTAATTTGAAATTTAATGGAGTTAAATTAGTGTGATGAAAGTATGTGCCTGAATGTGAATAATGTGGCCTTTTAGCGAGTATTTACATTTGCAGAAACTGGATGGAGACAGTGCAAAAGAAATTCACTGTTGTGTATAGAGTACCCTGGATTGTACTGAAGCACAGATGCAGTTATATTTTTTTGTCATGGGCTCCTTCAACATTTAAACAAAATTCTGCCATAGTGCAATATTGAGATTGAGTACAATGAGAAATCTGTTGATACTAATTAAAAACAGATTAGCCTCGGACATTTTCCTGTCGAACCAACGTACTATCCAAATTACCACATAATGTTACAGGACAGGGATTAATTGACATAGAAACACGTGTTTCTCATTTTGCCAAATTGGACTATGATCTGTTTCTTCCAACTCCGGTCAGTCTCGTGAGTTATGAGCTATGAAGTGAGGTATAAACTTGCGTGACTTACAGTGTACGCTGTGATTATTTGTTTTAGATGAACTCAGTGAGCAGAAAACCCTGGAGGACAAGAGTATCTACGGTGTGGAGAACAGCAGCACCTTCCTCGAGTGCAGCCCCAAGTCGCAGCGAGCGCTGACTTACTGGCAGTTTCAGCACTCTCCGGACGAGCGCAAACAGGAGGTTGGAAATTCCTCGACACTTTTACAGTCCGATACTCTTTGCAGATCTTATTTAAAAGAAATTGAAAGACTGGATTTACAATGCGTGGTTCAAGTGAGTCAAGAGATATGTCATGGTAGTGTAAATACGAAGGGAAACGCGAGAAATATGATGAATCGGGCCTCTTCTCAACGTGGATAAAATCCTGATATGCAATTTAATTTTAGTTTGATTTAAAACACTCCCTTGAGATTCAGCATATCATTTTTGAGATTAATTGAGGGGCCACTTAGCATGTGGGTATGGACCACCAGTGGGTCCTTCCCGTCATAGACGGTTTAAAATTACCTTAAAGAAGAAGTCAAGTCAAAAATCCTCTTTACTATATGGTCTATGCGTCCCCACTAGTCTAAACACGGCATTCTGATTAATAGTGCGGTTGTGGAATATGAATTAACAATATATCCTTCACTTTAAAGACGGTCGAGATAATCACAAACAGGCATTAAATTGACAATTAACTCTTGGTCCTGCCGTGTAAATCCAGACATAGAAATGCAAACAGCTCAAGTTTTCAGGGTCACATGATACTGCTTATGATATTGCTTATTTGAAAATATTTTTCCCCTCACAGATCAAATCAGAGGAACGTTTTATTCACACAGAGCAAGGTCTTTTGATCCGCACGCTCAACAAGAAGGATTCTGGAATCTATCTGTGCCAAGCAGTAGAGCACGGCTTCATGCAGACGCTTTTGAAGGTGACCCTGGAGGTAATCGACACCCAGCGCCTTGAGGATCTTCTGCACGGTGACGACGAGGCCGTCACCAACACGCCGGTGCAGGACCTCTTACCACCTCGAGAAGCTGACAGTCACAAGCTGTGGTACCGAGACTTCCTGTCTTTGGTCAATCACCCGACTCTGAACAGCGTGGACGAGTTTTGTGAGCAAGTCTGGAAGCGGGAGCGCAAGCACAAGAAGCAAAAAGCTCACCTGGTGCAGCACCAGCAAAAGCCGGGGCTGAATGTCCACAGCCACATGCACAATCAAGGCCTGGCAGTCAAGTGGAAACACATGCAAGACAGGCAAAAAGGGCGCAATCGCAGGACCCACGAGCTGGAACGGGCCCCCCGCAGCGTCTGACCCATAGACCATGTCTGAAAGCTCACCCCTCGATTCTCATTCTGTGTCCCTCATGGCTGTTCCCATTAACTGAGCTACAGACTCTTTCCACAGTGACTGGCTTGAAAGCATATTTCTTCCGGCCCTAACTGCCAGCTGCTGTGCTCCGTGCACGGGCGTGCCGGGGCTGAGGACTGTTGTGCCACAGCAGACGCTCGGGTCATGTTATCTCAGCTGCTTGGGGACACTAAGTGTCAAATAGCACGAAAAGTGAACACTCAAACCAGCCTCATAGACACTCGTGGCCTCGTGACAATTGACTGTCTACGACTTTGGACGTGGTGACGCTGGTGGTGGCCGCGCGGTTTTAATAGAAGCACAAGACAACAGCCCAAACACTGCACGACACTGGGAACAACGCAACGGCACCACAAATATGTAGCTAAAACCGTGTAAATACGATATGACACAAAAAAGGGAGTATATCACATTGTTTCCATGTTGTTTCTCATGATAGTTATTTAAGAAGCCATTTTGTACTCGTCTGTGTGTTCGTGCCATAGATAAGCTTCAGAAACAAAGGACATGGGGTATGCTTCCGTTCTGTCCATCTCAGCAGATTCTTGCGGGCGTTCCTAAAGATTCCTCAAAGGCGCCGTTCCGTCTCCGTGCATGAAATGCGACAAGTTATTCCGACATTGAATATAATCTTCTGCAACCTGTATATTTATTGCTTATACTCCTATGTGCATTGTGAAAATATTTCTATATTAAAATGTCAGACTGTTTTATTGGACCAAGCGTAGTATCAAAAATATTTAGGGACTGAAATATCAAGGAGATATTTGTCAATAACAGTCAACGATGAGCACTGAGCAATAACACAATATCCCCTCGTCATATATCGCTTCATTAAATATCGTCCGAGTCTTTCTATGAAGCACATGCACATGCTGGAATGTAGCTGTGAACATTTTGTAAATACCGACGCCGTTCTCCATGTTTGCAGACATGGTGAGCTTCTGCATGCGACTATTATTGTAGCGTCCCTATTTTGCTATGACAGTAATGTATTCGTCTCATGGTGAGCACACAGAAGACAACAACAATGTAAATTATGTTTTGTTTTGTTTTTTTACTGTAAAATTACCAGATGTCTGCACAGCAGATAACATGACACCAAGCAACAATGAAACAAATGTAGAAACAAATGTGCAGCACATCAGTACAGTATGTCGTCTTGGAAGTGTTTCTCAGCCTTATCCACCATTGTGACTATGGCAGATGAAAATAATATGAGCTAAACGATACCGTAACTAAAGGTATTCATGCAATATGATAAGCTGATGGTCATAAAAAGATAATATATGATTCCAAGTGAGGAAATCAAGCTCTGCTGCTGCTTTGGCATGGTGATGTATTCTACTGTTCAAATAAATGTCTCTTCATAAAATAATTCCTTCAGGCATTTTTTTTTCATCCTCCTTCAGTGCTACAAGTTTAGATTCACTGCTATCCAGCCACCAAACGACATAACACATTTCATGTGATAGATCAGAGATGGAACCAGTTCCCTAAGAGTGAATATTGAATAAGCAGAAGGATGCCACTGTCAAATATCTTTAGCATCGGAAATTCTACCGATTTTCCCATCAGTTAACGTAAACACATTCTATCTGCATTAAAAAAAACGATTGCCCCCAATTATCGTGAGAGAGAGAGAGAGAGAGAGAGAGAGAGAGAGAGAGAGAGAGAGAGAGAGAGAGAGAGAGAGAGAGAGAGAGATCAAAATATTTCAAATAGTTCATCTTGACCACCCTGTCTGGTCAATAACACTTTAATCGTGTTGCATTACTTCCCTCCGGTGGTTGGCATTGGATAGTACAAATAACTAGATTTTTGTGCAGGATTTTTCAATTTGACTTTTTTTAAACAGGTCTCTATATGATATCCAGTTTTTACAACAAACTTCAACAAGTATTCCATTTCACTTCTTGAAGAAACTCATTTGCATTAATTCCCTGTAAAATTAGTCACCCAAGTTGGAGTGCTCTTTTATAGAGAACGAGACTGCCCTCTGGTGGTGAAAATACCATGCCTAGAAATGAATTATGGAAAACTTGTGACTGGGTATATGACCTATGAAAGAGTATTCGGGCCGCCCACGGTGCCAAGAGACTCGAGCGGAAGAAGTGACTCACATGTCTAGAATAGAGAGAAGTTGCAGGACACCTAATTTTTTTAGGGCGTGAAAATCTTGCAGGAGCTCGACCATGTTTGAGTGGGAGTGCTGGGTAACACCATACTAGTAATAAAAGCGTCAGTGTCATGAATGATGCTCTAATGGAAAGAAATGAATATAGAGATCCAGGGAAGAAAACTGCATGTGATTTTTGTGGTGCTTGCTTCAACATGCACAAAGCTGTTGTGAATCTGGCAGACAGAGCCGCTACGTTTGAACATTATCTCACAATTGTCACCAAGTTCGTTAAAGCCTAAAACTCTAATTGTGATAGAACAATAGACAAACATCATTTCTAATGTCTCAAAAATATGTTGTGTTTAAACCGGTCATGCACTTTGATGACAGAAACTACACTAGGGAATCAACATCACATGTACAGAATGGCATTAATATTTATAAATCCCTAGTTTAAGCTCATATTCAAAATTCTTCAATCCATTAAAAAATACTAGACTTGTCTTTATTTCATGTAGCAATATGAAAATATCTGCCAAGTCTTCCATGACAATACATGAAAGGCAATTATATGCATAATTACACATACAGTGAGCAGCAGTTAAATTGCGGTTTTGATGCATTTAGCAAGTTGTCAACATAATTACTTTTTTGGAGTGGTTGTCAACCTAATTACTGCTTGTCTCGTAAAGTGACAACAGTTTTGACACTTTAAGTCAAAACACCATGGAAAGATTCTCTCAGACACTTTCTTCATAACAGCACACGGAGATGGAAAATAAAGTCGATATATGACTCATCGTGGTTGCACCCAAAAGAGAA
Source organism: Syngnathus floridae (assembly GCF_059516105.1). Taxonomy (NCBI): domain Eukaryota; kingdom Metazoa; phylum Chordata; class Actinopteri; order Syngnathiformes; family Syngnathidae; genus Syngnathus; species Syngnathus floridae. Next base: position 7,694,216 of record NC_142418.1, on the reverse strand, counting down.
AAATGACAGCTGCTTGTAAGGATTTGCTGCTCTATTTGTTCTTTTGTGCACCTTACCAACCAGGAACCAGGGTGTGTATGAGCAATTTCACAAATACATGTGATGTAATAAATGTTTATTACCACATGGAAATCATTCGGAAATTTCTTCATCAGAAAAACACCGGTGACGAATCTACGTGAAAAATGCAACGTGAAAAGACAGATTGATGGCCGCTTAGGCTTTGAGTCAAATGATTTTACCAGAGGCCATATGGTAAAAATAGAGAAAATGATGTGATACGATTGCACAATAGGTGTGAGCCGGATATGGTTCAACCCCCAAAAATGTGTCCTGGTATAGCCGACTGTGAATTTTCACACTTGGGTTTTTTCCAGCTGTAACGTGACTGAAATCTTCAGCTTGGCTCATGCTGCTGGAACATATTTGCAATCCAGGGCAGTGTTTTCTAACTTTTATTGAGCCAAGGCACATAGCTGACATTCAAGGAATTTCTCAGCACACAATCTAACAAAAATTCGAAAAAAAGAAGACACTGGTTAATTTTACCTTCTGCTATTTGGTGGAAGAGCATTTAATTATCTGTTATTTTAAGTCACCAGCATAATTACATTAAAAAAAAAATCATGACTTGGGAATGATTAATCAAATACTATATCCTCACAGTGCTGTGTTGGAGCTTTAAATCTCGGCTCCTTCCTGTGCAGTGTCTCCATTGCGGGACTTTTCTCCGGGTACTATGGCTTCCACACACATATTCCTTAAACATGCACGTTAGCTTCATTGAAGACTAAATTGTCCATAGGTGTGAATGCTTGTTTGTCTAGAAGTCAGCTGGGTTAGAATCCAGCTCACCCGTGGTCCCTATAAGGTTATGTGGTGCATAAAATGTGTGGCTTTTTGAAAGTGCTTCAGTCATGATGTCACGTTGTATGTGAACAATAAATAAAAAAAAAAGTTTTCAAGTCTACACACTTGACCTGTAAAGTGAATTTAAAGATTTCTTTCAAATATACTGTACAAATTTGAAGATCATTTTAAAAAACTTGTATGTACCATGAGGTACTACTGAATTGTGACGATCGTCACACCAAACTGAAAACACTGTGTCATCCCGAGATGGAGGATTTGCACACACAGGTCACTGATAACGCCATTTCAGGCGGTCCCAGTAATTCATTGACATGTTAACAGTGCCAGAAGGAAGACATCTGGAAGAGGCATTTGGCCCGAGTGCTCCCAATGACATTCTCCTTATTCACCTCGTATTCTCACTGAAGGTCGACAGTGACGAATGTTGCTAACTGGCGTGAGTGATGTGTTGGGTGGAGGTTGAGGTCCTGTTGGTGTACACGGGTGGAGATAAGAAAAGCGTGACTTCAGGCAGGGATTAGGTGTTAAGGATAAAAAAAAAAAAGAAAAAAAATTCCAGAAACAGGACCCAGTGTGCCGTGATGCACTCAGGAGGGATACACCCAAAGTGTGACTCAACACTTGATTCATGGTTGTGGGCAACTTTTTTTAAGCCACGACTCTCAACACAACTCGTTTGTTTTCATTTAGTGGCTTCCTACAGAAAAACAGATGTTTTTTTTTTTTTTTTTTAAAGTGGATGTTTTTCAAATTAACAAAAGATAAAAGGTTCAGGGGACAAATGGTCCTTATAGAAGGACTTCATGCTTTGGTTGTTGTTTAATCTGAGTCATACTGACGGAATTGCGAAAAAACACCACATTTACGAGATTCAATTTTGAATTCAACCAAAATACCTCAAAAATGGTTCGAATCAACATCATATGCAGCTGCAAGTGAGATGTCAGAAAAATCTGGCCAGGCATTTACTTAACAAGGCAAATTTACGCATTTACTTTATTTCATTGATTAACTTCTCTTCGCATGTGTTTGCTGATTAAAATCTTCATTAAAACATTGTAGTAAAAGGTTTAATGATTGCAACAGTTGGGACTTAAATCATTTGATGTATTGAAAAAATGTGTTATGAAATAGTGCGTGGCATAAAATGTCACGTGACTGACCTGACTGTTGCGGCAGGATTTTGTTCAAGCTCTATGCACGTCGAGAAGGCAAATGTCAGCAAGTCTCCAAAATCATTCACTGTTTGGTTGGAAAATATTTCACATTCCTTTCAAGGTTTTGTATTCTGACAATTCGCTAATGTCCGTGTGCTTTGATGTTGTATGAAATGTCGGTCATTTTGGTGTGGGCATCAATCACTCGAGCAGTGAGCGAGAGGAAAACAGGCCGTACTAAGTACATGCTGCGGGCAGATGTTTAGTCTGCACTTGTCGGCGTATGATGAACTCAAGAGGAAAATTAAAGGGGGAAAATGAAAACAAAATCTGTGGAAAAAAAAAAGTTTAAAGAGCCTAACAGGTTAATGATAATAAAAAAAAACATTCAATTGCAATTTTAAGTAGCCTGGCAAAATTGTTACTTTGACTGGTTCTTTGACTTACAAGCAACCTGACTTTTTTGTAAAAACTTTTAACATAAAAAAAGAATACTTACAGGCATATAGTTTTACCATCTGCAAAAAGACTAATACTTTTGCAGCTTAATTCGAACCCATTTCTATACTTACCATCCAAAGTTTAATTTTTAAAATTGTATTTAAGTGTGTCCAAAATTTGAACAAAATCATGCAAAGCTCAGGCAAATATTTAAATATACTTCAACATTTCTCACTGTCAGATAAGCTTATTGTAATTGATACCCAAATAAGCTATTTTGTTGATATTGTACTCTACTGCGCCCAGACCCTATCTTATACCCGACTTATAAACTCCAAGATTTGTTTGACTTCTCCAGCATTTTCTACCTAGAAAGTGTTGGTTGAACAACTTGTAAGCTTGATGCTTATGCTGACTGAATGAACTACTTGTTTGCTCTGCAGTACATTTACATATACTATGCATTTCTACCCTCCATGTCAAAAACAACAGGAAATATCTACAGCGGTGCCAAAGGAGGATAAAGAAAGCTTCTAAGCATACAGCAGTCATGCATGCACACAATCACACCTATAGAATATGAGACCGTTGCCATGATGATGGATGAGGATTCACGGGAGGCCAGATGGTGACTTCCACGTATGTATCACCCGAGCGGCTCCGGCTGGATATCCCATTACTGATTCATATAGAAAGCATGTCAGAAAACACAATGCAGTAGTTTTCATTTTGCCATGGAAATGGTAGCAACGTTTTTAGCTGGTAAATTTAGAATGTATTTACCGTTCAACTCCATCCACTGGAGATATAAATGACGTGTAATGGAGTACTGCATATGTGATTCCCATCAAGGGGGCTGTGGGAATTTTTCTTCATTACTTATAAATATAGCTTTGTTCATCTACATGTTGCCAGCGTCTTATAATGACAATTATATGCTCTTGCACTTGCTTCCTGCAAGTCTATCTGGTTGTGCAGCACTGCTATATGTAGTAATTCCCTCCACACAATCTGTATGTTCAAAAACAAGTCAGCATTCATACAGTACATGGTCACTGTGAATTGGTTCAACCTGTCAAATGTGCCAATTTATACTGTCTCACACCACAATTTTAACTTCTACTGACAGGGGAAAAACTGCATGAGGTCTTTAAGAGAATTTAAGCTGCACATATGCAGTAAGTAGGTTAACCACATGTGTTTTTGACATTGACAGTCCCTTCAAATGCTGAAAAAAAAAAAGGTGCTGCACCATGGAAGTCTGTTTTATTCTTACGAGTGTGTGTGTGTGCATGTATATATATATATATATATATATATATATATATATATATGTTTGGAAGCAAAAGAGCAGCACTGCAAAATTCTCAACCATAACGCTAGCACCAAAGCGAGAGCGAATATATAAAAATCCCAATCTGCGCATACATTGTAGATCATAAAAGTAGCTTCATCAGGGTCGCAGTAGCGACAAAGGGGCTATAGACTTCCAAGCTGTTATTTCAAAGCTACTATTACTCCATGCTGCTTTAAAACTCTGGTTGTGTTTCTAGTCATGGACAAAGCTCTCAGCCCATATGATGGCCACCTGTGTAAATGCTTGAAGTATCTAGTAGCTCTCAAGTGCAGACACCAGAGACCTGATTCATTTTTTTGTGGCTTTTGGAAGTCGTGTAGGCATAAAACACTCATATGTTCTATTTTCAGTCTAGGTTAGTGTTTCTTTCCTCCCTTTTGTGCACACTAATTGTGTCGCATTGCCTCAAAAGTATTGTAGGTGCATCCATGGGGAGTGTGTATATGCAAGTCTATGTTGGAGGCGTCTGTGTATTGACACAGCATTAACATGAATGAAAATATTTTTGCTGTGTTCGGACAGCATGTAAGGAACACCCCGAGTATTTGGACGCAGCCTATCCAAACAAACACCAGACGTCAGCACTCAATCAAAGCCCCATTTCACACTCACCAAAGCCCCTAAAATCCCAAAAGGTGAAGGGGCTTCCGACAAGGTCACTCTGGAATTCATGAATGTTTAAATGATGATGAAGCATTACATACTTGTGGTGTAAATGCATTAGAGTGTGTATATTACTGAGGGTCAATAAGCTCTCCAAAGACTTGGTGCGGTAAAAAAAAAAAATATATATATATATATATTGAATGATTCTTGTATTTTATTGATTCAAGTACACATATGGAAAAGCAGTGTTTGACCCCTTTGGGCTTTCAAGTAACAAACTGTTTTGTCGAGGTCCAATTACCCATTTGTATATGGTAACTCATGGAAAAAAAAGATGTTCTGTTTTTTTTAGTACAGATTGTGTTTACTATGATTTTTATCTGATCGTTACTCAGCTGGAAATAATACTGATAACCAATGAAATGGCCGATTAATTCAAAATCTATATGATGAACAAATTTTATTCGAATAAATAAGTTTACAGTTTTACAATATTTGATTGATATTTGGGTATTTGAATGTACTATCTTAGTCTCGTGTTATAATGCATAGGTGTTAAGTCAAGGCTCGGGAAGTCAGACCCGGTTCGCAACATAATTTTTGTGGGCCCAAAAGCAAATGTGCCAACTTTCATTAACCTTGCTAAAATCTGTATTGAATCTTTAAATGATTAGGTGTGATGAATATTATAATAATTATTACAATTATTATAATAATATTGAAATAATAATTCTACAGCTGCTGTGGGAGATATGTGCTACATGGGCGGCATCAAGCACTACACAAATCAAGAGGAGGGGAGGGAAGTGGAAACTGAGCGAGGATTAAGAAGCAATATGTGTGGAACCTGACTGTTGCCATCTATGGTAGAATGTCGACTGATTAGATCTGGTAGGAAGGAGTAAATGGATACTGCGCCCACTGGCTATGTACATTAGCCTTTTTAAAATGGCTATTAATCTGGGCCAGGGGCTTAGGCAAAAGGGAAAACAAAATCCCACAGAGCACCTTTCATCAGGTTGTAAGGTTAATGCACACGCTTAACAAAAATGCCTCAGCTCCAGACGGGTGATAGTGTGTCAGTCAGCCAAATTCCCCTGACATTGAGCAGTTGTCTCGCTCAGACCAGCAGACGAGAGGCTATAATTGCAACAAGGCAGCGGTATAACCGAGTTTGTGTATGTTGCGAGCCCACAAAGTCCTTCTGTTCTCTTGGGAACAGGTGCAACGTGGGAGTTAAAGCTACCAGATCCCCCACATTGGTATGAGGGGCTAGGCCCCAGCTGCTAGTTAATGCGGTCGATTGCAATTTCATGATCCTGACTGTGTTTCAATTTATACTGCTGTTGTAACTTAACACTCCAATACACTGTACCGCCTGTGTCGTAAGCAGTCAAACTACTAATGAACTCACTGAAGACATTTGGTTTTGCATGACTTGCTTCAACATCGCTTGCCAGAGCCATGACCATAAGTTGGAAAATGTTTCAGTCTACAACATTATCCAAAGAAAGAGTTTACGGTGTTTTCCCCCTTTCCTAATCCCTAAGATGCTTATGCTTGACTGATTAGCATGACATCATGTTGGTGTCACCACAAAGATATGAAAAGAGATGTCGAGGGAAAACAGATGTCTTAGGCGGGATACTGTGGCTCTCCGGAGTGGATGCCTGAATTCCTGGCCAATCCCCTGATGTTGGACACAGGTTTATTTTCCTTGCCAACGGTGTGTAGGATGCCATTTTGTTGATATTTCATGGGATAAAGATCATATTTAAAGGAAGGAGCTCCATGTATTTACATTGTTGAATAACAGGCTTGTTGCTAAGTAACAATTTGAAGAGAACATTAGTTGTTCATTTAATATTTGGATTAGAATTTGAAATCAGAGTAAGCCAAACGCACGCTCTACTGATGTAAAATTTCAAAGAATGCCAAGTACGTTTTTTACGAGTACATTTTTCTTTTAAGTACATTTTCAAAAACCAAATGACTGTGCCAACTTAAAAGATGTGTCCAAAGTGATAGAGTAGCGAAATCTTTTTTTTGTCTTCAGATGAAGAGACCAAAAAAAAGAAAACACCGAGCACAGGAACCTTGCCATGAGACCAAATGAAATTCCATGGCAAGCATGCTACTCAATGTCTTTGAGGCACGACAAAGATGACAACAAGGTGTGCAAAGCTACAATACAGTCAAGGCAGGAGTGTAAAAGGATGTGAAAATATCAGGAGATGGGAGAGGAGAACCTGGTGGAGTTCCACAAAGCACAGACAGTCACAGTGACGATTGACAAGGAGCTCTTCAAACAGTTGGAAGCTGTTTTGAAAGTCTTTAAACAGCAAAGCAGTCATTATACAATGGCACCAGGCCAGATCGGTAGCGGCACTAGCAATCATCTTTACTGACTCACTTAAGAGGTGAGGTTTTGGGATCCTCCCTTCCTGTTTGAGCAGATTCACAGCTTCACTTTCCTGCCTTGTACAGAGTGAGCGCACGCCAGGCGTGAGGCTCCCTGCTCCTCCCCTCTCCTGCTCAGGCGTTTCTGCAAGGCTCCCATCCGGAGATTGACATACTCCAGAGGACTCAAGTGGAATAGACGCACTCCAACCTTCCTGCTTGCTGGGAAAGACTAATGCGATGCATATTTATTGATCAGCTGTGTGGGATTCTCAGCTTTTGCTTTTCCCTTATTTGCTTCCATTGGACTAGGGAAGAGCAGATCCGACTCAACATCCAGACACGCAAACAGAAGGACTAACATATGGAGAGTAGTGGGCACTGCAGCATGAACGCAACAACTGGACCTCTCTTCTCCCTGGTTACGAAGAGCAAGTGAGAAAATAATAGTCAGCGCTGTCCACCAAGCTTGTGGGTGGATGCGGCCAGCAGACTGCAGACTGCTTTTACGGAGCAAGGAGACTGTGAGGAAGCAGCGTGAGCTGTGATGATGATCCATAAATGGAGCGTTACCTTCGAGGAGACTCGTTTTGCTTAGTTCATGCCAAGATTCTTTTATATTAATTTGATTCAGAAGGAACAGTTTTTCCACTGATGCTTGGGTTCAGCCTCCCTTGCAGGCTTTCTTTCTAGATGAGTGTGCAGCTTGTTCCTAGGAGGATGGAGGACTGCTTGAGGACCAGCTTTTTGGTACTGATGATATTGTATTTGGTTCCAAGCAGAGTTGACACAGCCAACAGCGCTAACCCCAGAATACGGCTCTCACACAAAGGTAAGAAATGTGCAGTGTGTTGTTGCGTGTGATTGTGTTTGTTGCCAAAGTGGCAGATATACGCAAACAAATATAATGCTACTTGTGTATAAAACAGACGTGTGTTTTGTTTGAACTCCCAATGTTTGACCATTTTGAACAGGAATGAGGAATTCTAAATTTAAATGACATTTTCAGTTGAGGATATTCTATATATTATAATTATGGTTATTACACAAACATACAAAAATATTTTGACTGATACAGGTGTGGCATAAACTTTCAAGTACTGTAAATGTCAGAATTTTACCTTCACCTTACGGCGTTCCAAGAACACATAAAAACTTCATGAGGGAAGTGGGGCATTGAAAATGGTGGGAAATTCCTGTAATAATTCTTGGACTACATCAAAGTCTACAGACAATGCCTGGTAATTTACGAGCAAGCCAAATGGGGGAGAAAAAAAAAAATCAGATCCTCTCACAAAGTTGAACATTCTGACTTTCCCCATTGCACATGTCCAATTTCTCAAGTACCAGGCCATTAAAGTGACTCCGTACTTCACTACTGATCAAAAACGTTGTAATGACAAAAAACCCTTGGCTACAGAGAATCACTAGCAAATGAAGAAAATGAAAATGAAACCCTAGGTTGTCACCGTGATGTGTTCCTCATAAGATTTCTTCTGCCTACCCCACCACGCAGACATCGTGTAGTGTGCCCGTTTTTATCCCGCAAAAAAGCAGATTCGTGTTTGTTTTTGAGATTCCACAATGAGATACAACGATGGAGGAGGTACTTAGCAATAGGAAGGTATGCCTGAATGCCTTATAATATACCTTATAAACTGTCTGCTTCATTTGGTTACGATGATAAGAGTTGATTCTTTGCAGAGTAAACACTGTCATTTTCTCACACATATCTTTGATCTCTACAGCAACAGAATGGTAATTCCACATAAGCCTGTTAGTCATGGTTGGATATAGGTGTGGAATTTCAACGGTCAATAACTTATAAACACATAGCACGGTTGGAACTTTAGTAAAAATTTTGGGGTCAGCAGTTACATCTGTGAAGTACCTAGTACGATGTTTATTCATCTGTGCGTCATGATTTGTGTCAGCTTTGATGTAAACGCAGGAGTCGCTTTAAAAAAAGTGAGGACGTTTATATTCTATTGACACCTTTTATACAAATTAGCCTCATTTAAGTAAAGCACACATAATTTTTATGCCAATAATTTTATTTTCATTTTCCAATTTCAAATTGTTCAAGGCAATGAACTGGAGTGAGGAAGTACTCAGACAGGCTGTGAAATATTTGTAAAACATTTATTGACGTGTTATGTATATACTATTTAGTGCAAATTTTGGCAATAAAATTAATACAAATTGAAAATTATTCTGGTGCAAGACATACAGCAGCTTAAATCAAATTCCCCTATAAGTCGGAACGTATCATGAGTTAATACACTAAAAATGTAATTAATTCAAAAATGTGATTAAATACTTCTAGTTAATAAATACAAACCAAACAAAAGAAAAATATCAAGTACAACTGAACATGTTTTCCAATGCCGTGTGGCGAAGAGGCCCATCAAAAAATTAATCAGATTTTTTTTTTTTATCCCAGTTCCTGAACAATATTCAATACCAAGTTTATATTATCAATTCTAACAGACAGAAAGTTACATATACATTGCATTATATTATTGCGTTTTATTTTACAGCTTTGGTAGTTTCCACTTCAAGCACTTTTCTCTTATCAATAATTTCTAGTGCAAAAAGAAGAGTTGGTGTTCACTTGACAGTTTTTCTTGTGAAAGAAAAGAAAAAAAAAAGTGTGCTTTCCCAGAACAAACAAGCACACCCCTGATGGTGTCCTTAGAGTGGAGTGCATCCTCCGAGGGTGTCGATGATGCTCGCACACAGAGATATCGTGTTGTCAAGTTTGAAAGAATTGGCAGATAGTATCCCTCACATTCCACAAACCAGCTCACTGGATTCACCAAGAGAGATGGAAGACAGCTGTATCCCATCCTGAACTTTCTCTGTGATTCTGAAGAGAATTAAAGTATTGCTTCAAGTCCTCATCAGCTTGGGATCTTGAGCTTCACCTGGAAAAAAGAAAAAAAAGACAAATCAGGGTGCTTGCCACCAAGTACGACAGAAACTGTACAGTCTTCATCAGCTCAGAATAATTTATGCTACTCTCAATCTCTTGTTAGCTACATCATCTTAAGATAAACCGAGACTAACATCCTAAGTAAAAATCACATGGGAGTCAAATTAACGCACCACAAGATGCACATAATAGTTTATTTATTTTTATTTAACCTTTATTTACAGCATTTGCTCACAACATATTAGTTGCTGTACGTTAAGTTAACAAAAGGATTTAACTGTGTATAAAGGTGTACCTGTTGAAATGCCCGACATGGCGCCATCTCCGGTGTTCTTGAATGAAGCGAAGTCTGGTTGGGATTTTGAATTGTAGATGAAATGTTCAGTCCCCAGCTCTCATGGTGACGTATCGCCTACTTATTCTTTAAATTCAGGTCATTGTCGTAATGTATACGCAAGTACTGTAGAAGAAAGTCCGTTTGATATGTCTTGCCAAAAATGAACATCAAAAAGGAAAACAGGCACACACAAGCCTCTGCGACTAATAACAAAAATGATGAACAGTGTCAGTTATAGTTTTGAATAAACCACCCAAATAATGAAGAGCCTGTGGAAAAAGTTTCAAGTGCTTGACACCCCACCAATCTGCAGTGTCTGTCTGTAGACTTACATGTTCTGGCAAAGACTTGAGGGATATGCAGCAAATGGATCATACTGAGGAATGAGAAAAGCCTCCAACTAAAGCATAAAGTCCCAGGCCAAAACATTAGCATCTGTAAATTACGAGATTAAATTCAAAAACTGGTTTGATACATTGTAGTCAGATGTACAGTCTTGTGTCAGTACTGCAGTCGTCGTGTGGAACTCCACTGCGTCAAAGAGACTGAGGTTTTTTTTTTTTCCTTTTATGGATCCTTTGCTCAATGTTGCGGTCTGTAAGTGGATGCCTACTGTATATTTTCCCCCGACTTGAAAAGTCCCACTCATGCGCACAGGGACAACTGAATTTTTCACAAGCTGGTGGCTTGGACGGAGTTCAGGGAGAGCGCGGAGATGGATTCAAAAGTTCTTCCTAAGGGTATAGAAAATACTACAATAACATCTGCTATCATAACTGTGAGGAAGTATCCGGCTCTACCTCTGCGAGTGACTTGTCAAGACTAATGTAGAGCAAATATTTGTACTTGAGAATTGGAGCAATCCACAAGGGAGGCCATCTTTTTGAAACCATCTCTAAAACAGAGGAGGGTGTTTACTAAAAGTTCCCACAAACAATGCATTTCTTTCATCCATTCCAAAGAGACTCAATAAATTTAGCTGCCAAAGAATACATAAAAACAACACAGTCCTTTAGGCCTTCAGATGTTTAAGCCATTATTGCAGCCGAGTGTAATATTGAAGAAAAAATTTAATTGTGGCTTTTGTGCATCAAGTGAATTTGCTCGGATGAGAGGTGAAAATTCTCTTAAGACAATTAGAGCCAATTAGAAGAATTTGTATAGTTGCAATTGAGTCTAAGGCGTAGGGGTCTCCAAACTACGGCCCCCGGGCCAATTACGGCTTGTGGTCCATTTTTATTTGCCCCACAAGAAATGTTATAAATAGAATAGAATATGACCTGCACTTCAACTTTTGCCTGAGAGTAGACACTCCGTGCTAAGAATATTTATCAAATGCTGTATGAGCACTGAAACCTTGTAAGTTTAACCTGCTTGGATCAATAGGAATCATTGAGTTTCTTCTGGCTTCTGCATACGAATTCCTGAGGGCAAATCTGCGTATGTGTCTTGGGTGACCTTGCAAGCAAGCAAATAATGGCACGCCTTGATGTTCATATTCACAGTTATCTCCACCCTTTCTTTCTTTCTCAGTGTGTTTGATGGAGATTCATTTGAGATAACCGCAAAACTGCCGACATTCCAAGTTTCTACTTCAATCATACGGTGTACTAAGCAAACATCTAAGATTCCAAGCTGTATTTAGAGCAGAAGCTGACCCCAATGTTTGATGATGCAGCATGCAACTCTTCTCAAAAGCCTTATCTTATTACACTCCCAGTTTTGTGTAAATTAATCACAGAGAAAAAAAATACATATTGCTCTAGTTTTGAGCCCTCTGCCTTAGATGAGAAGTTTTCCAGAGTGCAGTACTTTTTTTCTTTTTATTTTGAAAAACAGTCATAAATTGTGAAACATTTCACTGGGTGCATGTGTCAGGGTTAAGGCAGACAGCAAGTGGTCGGCTGGGGTCAATGTAATGCAGCAATTCTATGACCTAATTAGATATGCTGCTGAAGGATTGGTACTTTTATTTTACCCTGTGTCTTGGAATACACTAAACTGCAGGGGCGGGCAACCAAATGAGCAAAAAGAAGAAAACAAAACATAAAAAAGTAAACACTCCACCCAAAGGACCACAGAACATATGGATGTCCAAGCTACCATGGCAACAGCATCTTACCATGTCCTGCGACAATAATCACATACCAAAACAAGATTTCTTTTCATACTCCTGCTTACAGAAATGTGCCGGCTTGTCACAAATAATTTTGACAAGGTTTCATACCTCAAGCACAGTTTATCTTTCAAGTTAAATATTGCATGCCGTGTCATCAAGCAAAGCAAACAACTATGCTTGGCGACAATAGGCCAACATTAGTGATTACTCACATAGTAATTATAGTGTAATAAAGCCTCCCTGCCTCTTTGGGTTGTAATTTCAGACCTTCTACTGCAGACAAAATGACAAGTCCTATATTTTGTAGCTTTGAAAATGAAGCGGCATCTACTTTGCTCCGAGAAGGGGAATACCGGTGTCTAATTCTTCAAATAGAGGATGGGATTTTTTTTTTTTTTTTTTTTGATAAGATGAATTGAAGTGAGAACTCAAATTAACTTGAATGGTACATGTTCACCTTGTGGCAAAATGGATGTTTGATGTTGATTGGATAAATCACACTTTCTAGGTCGAAAAGGAAAAGTGATATCTTCTTCCTTGGTTTTCATCTCTCTACCTCATTTTGTCTGTGGACAGTTGCCCTCCCACTGTGTATGCGCGTTCATTAATCAGGTGTCAAAGGAGGAGGGGTGGTAGCTGTTGAAGCTCCAGTATTCTGTCTGACCTTATCCCCATGAAAAAAAAAAACAAGAGGACGAGGGTGTGAAGACAACGATTACGTGAGCTTTCAGAGACTGCATTTGCGCTTAGGAAAGAGTTGATCACCATATTTCACATCTCCAATCCGGTTTGTACTGAGGTCTCACAAACCGGTGAAGGCAGTCGCTTGCAATTAGGCCTGTCACGATCATTACTATATTGACTTATCGCTCGATGACAAAAACACGATTCGAAGGACGCAATGGTTTTGTCAGACTCGATACATGGTACTCGCTTTTGTTGCTTCCTCGTCCGTCACAGTCTTCTAGTAGACATTAAGTCAGTGAGCAACCGCCAAACAAATGCAAAGTTTACGGATTTTATCTGTCAGTCAACACAAGTTGCCACAATGAGTGAAAGTATCTGATCTCCGAGTTTGTGCGACTCAAATCCCTCTACCCCGTCTGCTTAGAGACTTTCAAATGAAAAAGTAGGTTGCTCACTGGCAAACGCATTGTCGTCTCAATGTTTCCATACACACCCCAGACGAATGCAAATGTTTATTTGGATTGAATGGTTCGGATTCGTCTGCATCTTCTTTCACTGTGTATCAGATGAAAGTGTCCGCCTTGGGGGGAGGGAAGCCCCCCACCCCCCCATATTTATTTTTCATTTGATGTGGGATCTTGGCCAACTGCGGAAAACCCTGCGCCACCTCCTTTTACGCCTGCAGCTAGTGGCAAAGAAACTCCTCGCTGGCTTTGGATGACAGGAAGTTTGAGAAGGAAGCGCAGGGAAAGGAGATGCAGAAATCCCCCAAATTGCTTTTTATCAGTTCAAGACGTGGCTACAGCTGCACATAATAACAGGAGAGAAGGAGCAGTGTGATTGCGGAGCACACCTGTTGTGTTTTACCTTGAGAGTGTTCATGCTAATCATAGTAATGGGTTCAACACACCACAAAAAAATACTAAGCATTTTTCATTTACTGCATCTTTTTCTAGCTTTCCCCTAATTTTTTGGGTCCAGTCTCTGTGTCCTTCTTCCATTCCATCTTTCTGACCTACTTCCTCACGACACAGTTTCGTGTCTTTCCAGAGTTTCCAGTTTCTTATTTCCTTTTTATCAGGTTTCATACGACAGGCAGTGCCTAAACCTAATCGCATTACTGTCTTCCAACGACTAGCTTTCCGATTGATTGGTTCCCAGTTTCGATATCCTGTCTGTTGACCTGGATCGTCTCAGAATCCTTCACGTTTTAAAATTCTGGTGCCTAGTTTCAAAATCCCTTTTGTTGACGCGCACCAATCCAAAGTGTTGGTGTACTTTGTTTAAATAAATTAACAGGAGTTTGAGAATTCACCATGAAATTTTGTTCTTCTCATCCATTTTCTTTCCATAGCGCTTCTGTCTACCTCATTTCCTTCGGGAATCTATTTAGTTTACTGGTTTTGCCACCTCCCTTCTTGTTTTGCTAGTTTTTCTCCATAATCTGTATTCCTGATTCCTGCATGGCTTCCTTCCCTTTCTCCATGCTGATTTCCTATTTCCTTCCTGTGCGTGTATGTCAGCGGCAATTATCCCCATGCTGTTATCAAACAAGACAAGTGAGAAGTGGACGAGCGAGGGCTTTTGGCGTGCGTGCCGTTTAAGGCATCACTTTAAATAGCCATCGACGTCTGTCATCTAAATAAGTGCTAGCAGATTTTGACTGCACACCAAAAAGAAGGAGTTCCTTGTTTTGTGAGCCAGACTGACACTCAAGCGTCAGAATGGAATGCAGTCCCTTGGCCAAGTTCCGTCTAACCCAGAAGCAACCGCAGGAGGTGCGATCCTGCGTGTGTGCTGATTCGATAATTACAGGGAGCACGAATGAATACTTGCCACATCACCTCAGTGGCAAACACCGAGCAATTCCGGACCCCAGAGCTACTCAAACAAATACTTCTTGTTTTTACAACTTTTAAATCTTAATCGCAACAAAGGACTACTTGACTTCACCTACTCCTCTGTGGATACATTATCCTATTTTCCTATTTCAAAGAAATGGGGGGGGGGGGGGGGTGCTATGGTTGGAATATGAACATGGGATAAATGTCCTTTGCATCTATGTCCATGATCAAGTTTCACTAAAATATACAAACGATAGGAAAGAAAATCCAGCAATTAGCCCATGCAACCTCAGCAGGTAGCAAGACTTCAGAACAAGGTTCTCCATTGTTGTGGTCCACAGAAGTGAGACATTTAGTGTAAGTACACCACCTTGGTGCTTGCTATTCTAAAGTCATCTTGTTCAAACTTACATAGGATTATTGTTCTATGTCAGAAGAGGAATTCAATGCATTAGGAATATCCGGCAGGTGAGTGAGGCAGTTTAAAGTTACATATGTCAGTAGAGTTGGTGTTCAAGAGGTGCCTTATGTTTTACTGAACCGCAAAGTTTTTGGTTTCTGTTTTGATACGGTATAATATACAGGCATCAACTAAGTTTATTAGTGATGGGATGAATAAATATCAATATGGTGATTTCATATCATTTTTTATGATACATCGGCAACAAATAATGTCAAAAAGCATAAAGAATGACTGCACTAAAGTAATGTATTTAGTTTTTTTTTGTCTTAAAAAAAAAAAACACTGACTTTAAATCTTGAGGCAACATAATACCGCAAGGCATGTTTTGACACCTCATACAGTTTATGTATCCAAGAGGATTAATGATTAGCTCAAGCTATTTTCCACACTTTATATTGCACTTAATGCTTGCGATATTTTTGAGCAACATCTTGTGATATCACATGATGAGTTTCTCCTCTGAAGTCATTTCTCACATAGCACCACTGAGCTCAACACTTTTTTGGGTGTAACCCTGCTTAACATACACTCACACGCCAGAACGGGAGTGATAAAAAAAATTTAAAAAAAATTATTGAGACCTGGTGCATGGCCAGTGCCCAAATTAAATTGTGAATTATTCAAAATTTAACACACTGGGTCACCCATGTCCCCCTTCACAAGGAACACCTGGTTCAGGCTTTATGGGAACAATGAAAGCTTTTTTTTTTCCCTTCTCTTTTTGGAAACCCAGGGCTGTTGGGACTCATGGGAAGCATATTGAATTCAGCATTACCTCTTTTTCAATCGCTTCACCTTCAAAGCTTGAAGTGCTTTTGCTTATTTGCACCCTATGCTCATGCCGCACATGGAGAGCATGTTTAGCGGAACGGCCTGTCAGGCTCAATCAGATCATCAGACCCACGTTTTGCATGCATTCGGTTTTGCGCATATTGAACACATGAGCAGCTCTATCGAAAAGCACACACATTACAAAATCAGTGAATAAGAATGCACTCTTTTTTAGTCCAAATTTAAAAAACCAAACTTCAGACAAATCTACACTGAAATAGAGTTCTAGTTGTGGAGAAACTCAGAGCAACTCAAATACCATACTGTGTAGTTTGCTTGCATTGTTGGTGTATGACTGGCCGAGTGATGCATGATGTTACACGTGAGAGCAAAAGGAAGGTTTACCACATGAGAGGAAGTGACGAGATTAAAAGATAGCCCTCTGCAATATCTCTTGCCTATTCTTTTGGGAAGTTGGATTTCAAACACATGGCACATATGTGGAGATTTGACTCAAACAAAACTTTCATATCTGCATTTATAGCGAATATTTTATTGGCGTGATGCATGTGCGTTTTTAACAGATACAGACATGCATAACTATAAAAGAAATATAGATTATGTTTTAGATCAGGGGTGTCAAACATTTTTTTCGCGGGCCGCATTGTAGTCATAGCCTCTTTCGGAGGGCCATTATGACTGTCAACCCAAATAAATGTATGAGCACCTCATATTATATACAGTAAAAGCTACAAAATAAACTGACAAATAACTCGTTTTCAAACCAGACGAGTAAAAACTCATCAAATATTAAAAAAAAGATTAAAAGTGAAGACAATTTACAATTCTAGTAATGACACACGAATTTGATGCACAATTTGTCTTCGCGGGCCACATAAAATGATGTGACGGGCCATATCTGGCCCCCCGGGCCTTGAGTTTGACACCTGTGTTTTAGATGTATAAATATATTTATGGGACATTTTGCATGTTACATATGTTATCAAATCCATCAGTAAATATGTAAGTAAAGCAAATTACACTTACCGGGTCTTATTTAATGAACTGTCTTTAGGGGGGAAAGGCACCACTGCAAATTCACACCTATAAAACCACAACCACAACAAAATATGTTTCAGCGCCGATCTTACTCATTTATGGCTTACAACATTGCAAATGTTTACTGCTATTTTTGGCTTTCCTGCAGCGTTAGTGATAAACTAAGGCGCGCGTGGTGACTTGCATACAAAAACGGGTTACTTCTGGACGACGCATCAGGCAGTACAGCTATTATCGATTGTAGTCACAATAAACGCAACACGGCTTTTTTTTTATAGAGCAATTTGCAGCAGAAGCAACAATATTAAAAAGTAAAGTAAAGCATTTACTCACCGAAACGACCGTAGTGTAATATCATAAAAGAACAAAATCCATCCTCCTTTATTTCCCTTGAGTTCATAGCGATTGAGGGGTTAGAGTTAACATTCCAGCAGGTCGGATTTGCCAAATTTGTAATTCTCTCGGAAAGACATCCATTCGTCGGTAGGAGGATATAGTGAGATTAAGGAGTCAATTGGGATTTCATACCAGTTTAAGATCGGTGCGCCTACCTAACAGGTGATGGCAGTTAGAATTGAGCGTCCAATCAATGCCGTTAAATCGCTGACGTCATCTTACGTCAATTTACTGACCTTCGAGGTCGTGCAAACTCAAAATTTGATTGTTGAAATAAACAAATAAATCTGTCAGACAACTCAGGCATGTGATTGGATTTCCAGATTATTATTATTTTTTTATTAGAAGCACATAGGCCCTAACTTGAAATTTTAGGGGTGCACACTGTAAATTGACTTGCAAATATTATATGTAAATATTCACATCTTCCAGACATGTTTTCAATTCATATTTTACTGTGAGAATAACTTACACAGTTTAAATGGTAAACTTTTCCTATAATGTTTTGGCCGGCAGTGCAAATACCAACACATTCCACATTCTGCACATTTTCCTGGTATTGATGGCAAAAATCTGACTTGGACTGGTCCTAACTTGGATGCAAGCAGCATTGGTTCAGCTCAAACTGTATATATGTGAGTGTGATTGGTGGTCTGTGCTCTTCTGCTATAGGCATCAGTCCAGTATTTATCTCTTCTGGCACACTAGCCTTGGCCATTATTCATTGTTAGAATAATGCAGGGTCAGACATTTAAACCTTTTTGGTTGGTGGCCTTCAAAGTGATACTTAAATGAATAAAAATATTCGACAAGTTATGACATCTCTATTTCTAAAAGGTCAACCACAGTCTTCATTTATTCTAAGGCTTGTATTTTAAATCACACTTATTGCAACAGACTGTAGCATTGCAGTCAATGAACATGGACAGAACAAGGCCACTAAGGCTTAAACTTAATAAACCCAGTCAAACCTAGGCATGGTAACCTCTGCACTGTTTGAAATACAATACAAACCGCCGCCGCGGTATTGTCATAATCATTTTTGTTAATCTTCAATGTCTCGTGTTGATGTTATGGCAACAGAACTTTGGCAGCTGAACAGGACTTGGGTGTTCCAGGGCAATGGAGTGCCTCTTCAGCCCCAGGCCATGCTGCTGGACGAAGGCCATGAGAGGCTTTATATCGGGGCCAAGAATGCTCTTTTCTCCCTCAGCCTGGACCAGGTTAACACGCACCACAGAGAGGTATCCTGGTCCAAGACTAATGAACTCTTAAATCCATTACCAGCTCGTGTGATCTTCTTCGATGTGCATATTTAGACATAAATGGAGCTGTAGACAGCCATGTAATTCGAGTTATATTTTCAACAATCCCAGTAATTTTACTGTTATTTATTCCCTCTACTCTATCCCAGATCCAGTGGGCCAGTACTGAACCCCAAATAGAAGAATGCTTGATGAAGGGCCGGGAAAAAGTATGTCAACTGTATATTACAGTACAGTTTTCGTAAATCACTTCACATTGAGTAGGTTGTGTGGTGCTCTCCTACAGCACAATGACCTTTGTCTCACCTGCCCCAGTGACATTATTGATAATGCAGTAAACGTCTGGCATTTTTCCACAACACATTTCCCCCCTGATGCCTTGTCATCGCTCTAGTGATTTATTTATCCTAATTCTTCCAACAGCTGGAATGCGCAAACTACATCAAGGTTTTGCAGCAGTACAACCAGACCCATCTCTTGGTCTGTGGGACGGCATCATTCAACCCCATATGCGCCTTGGTACACGTGGGAAACTCAGGGAAGGTGAGTCATTGGAGTATTGGGCTCCTCATTCTCCACTGAGAGTAGCTGCAGTTGCATTTTCTTAGTGTGCTTTATCCACGACTTCCATATCTAGATTTTACATGGTTATACTCCACACTCCCCAGTCTCCGTTTTCCTGCAGTCTATTTTTATATCGTCGACTTTCGATTTGATTTGTTATCCGTATGATCAAATTTATATGTAGATTTTCTTAAGAAATTTCAAGCCAACACTGTGTAGCAGATTCATTAACCACTATAGCATAATTACATAAAGTCCTTCCGAAGAGATCATAAATGCAGTAAACTTGAAATGAAATTTGGAAATTTGCCTCCATTTGCCATGAAAAATGCAGACTAGAGCTGCAAGACCGCAAACATTGGAAGAAGGAACCGGTTCATCTGGTCAGCACAACACGTCAAGGCAGCCCCCCTCGCAAGACTCCTAATGATTGAAGAATGCGGACATTTGACACACCATGGCGAAGAATGTTATTAACAACCCTGAGCTAGTCAATCAAATGAGGCTTCAAGATCGTGAAAAATCAAGCCATTTTCTCCACTCAAACACTGTCGGCATGTCTACTGAATATGTTGAAGCTACATCTCGCTCAAGTGTCAATCAAACACCATAATTACGACCTGGAAAATTGATGTTTCTGTCAACCATACTTTTAATTATATGGTTGAGCCATGAAGAAAAAAAAATCTGCTTAAAGTGGAACATATTCCATTGGGTCAGCGCAAGGCTTTCCCATGCGACAACAACGAGGCGTTTGAAAACAGCCCCGCCAATCTGAAGCCCTTGTCCTGGTTGTCATGTCAGACTATTTTAATGAGGAAACATTTCCCCCTCGTTCTCTCTCTTCCGACTATCTTTATAATGTGCGCACACTCACAACCATCAAGGCACTGTCGAGCTACCACACCATCCCGTGGACAATCTGAAGTGAAGACTTGTTTAGCTTCGCATTGCAATTGTGCTGATGCGAAAGTATGTTCATCGCGGGTAAGTTGCGACTCAGGCTTCCTGGGGAATCCCTTTCCCTCCAAATTTCTAACAAACACAAATGATAAATGGATTAAAGGTGTGAGTGTGAGTTGCTTGTTTGTGTGGTGATTGGTGACCCTGAAGCTGGCCTTTGTTACAGTCATCGGAGGGGCCGTATTCACAGCACAGCAGGCCTCCAGGACCTTCCACATAAATCAATGACAGTTCTGTACCACCCGTGTCGGTCGTAAAAAGGCAGGGATCAATGGTTGTATGCGTGTGTGTGGTGTGTGTGTGTGTGTGTGTGTGTGTGTGTGTGTGTGTGTGTGTGCGTGCGTGCGTGCGTGCGTGCGTGCGTGCGTGCGTGCGTGCGTGCGTGTGTGTGTGCCACCTGGTTGTCCGAGATCAGTCATGCATGAGCGTTTAACTCATATATACCTGTAAGAGCAACAGGCCTTTTATTTTGGCTCATCCATCACTTCCCTCTCCCTCCCTCCCTCCCTCCCTCTCTCCCTCCCTCCCTCCCTCTCATCCATCATTTTCGACCCACAGTTCACACATCTTGCTTTGTTTGAATGCTTGTCTTTTTTATGCATAATAATGCTCATGCTGATTTGTGCTGACAGGACAGGCTGTTTACTCTGCAAGAGGAGAGCATTACAAGCGGTAAAGGACGATGTCCATTTAACCACAATAGTCCCTGCACCTCTACACTCTCAGGTAAATAAGAACAAGAGGTAAAAACTCTAATGTCATACTCCATATCGGAAAGCTTTAAAAATGCAGTCTCTTGTTTTTAAACGTCTCAATGCTGCCATCTTGTGGTCTTGTTACATCATGTATTCATGCCAAGCTGTGCTGGTGCTTCTTTCTTTGTTTCAGGTGGAGAATTGTACGTCGGCCTCTACACGGACTACTGGGAGAACGATGCTGCCGTGTGTCGACTCAACAACCGCACTTACACACGCACTGAGAGGGATGACAGGCAGCAGCTCAACGGTCAGTTGAATTCCATCCATCCATCCATCCATCCATCCATCCATCCATCCATCCATCCATCCATCCATCCATCCATCCATCCATCCATCCATCCATCCATCCATCCATCCATCCATCCATCCATCCATCCATCCATCCATCCATCCATCCATCCATCCATCCATCCATCCATCCATCCATCCATCCATCCATCCATCCATCCATCCATCGACATCTTCAGGGTGGCAACTGAGGCTGACTTACTGTCACTTCAGTAGAAACTTTCACATTTGTCTCTCTGCAGAACCGAGATTTGTCGGCTCAGCGGTTATTCCTGATAACGACGACAAAGATGATGACAAAGTTTACTTCTTCTTCACTGAACGTGAGGTGGGTGCAGAGGGTGTCAACAAAGCGGTCTACACACGCGTCGGACGAGTCTGTGCGGTAAGGCTTTGATATATTGTTATGGCTTTTTGTGCACAAAATCCATCATGAAGCCAAAAGTGCTGAGAGCGCATTCAGCCATCATTTAGTGTCCTATTGCGTCTCAGAATGATCAAGGAGGACAAAGGATGCTGGTGAACAGATGGAGCTCTTTTCTGAAAACTCGACTCATTTGCTCTGTGGCTGGACCTGATGGCATTGACACTCACTTTGATTTACTCGGTGAGGACATGCGGTTTACCTCTTTCATCCTGTATCTACAGTACTTCCAAAATAAATTCTGTGTTTTTTTTTTAGAGGACGTCTATGTGTTGAAGAACAAAGATGGGAAAAACCCAGAAATCTTTGGCCTTTTTAGCACAACAAGGTGAGGAAGACAACATTTGTGTTTCATGGCATGAAGGCAAACTGATCACTTAAAGTCTTCTTTTTCAGTGCGGTGTTTAAAGGCTATGCAGTGTGTGTCTATCACATGGACGACATCCGAGCAGCGTTTAATGGCCCCTTTGCCTTCAGAGAGAGACCTGAGCATCACTGGACACCTTCTGAGGATAGAGTGCCCTATCCACGGCCTGGATCTGTACGTCCTGTTTCTTAATTGACTTTTTTCAGACAGTGAAACGTAGATCTGTGTCACCCAGGCAGTTGTGGAAGGACATGATAGCTAATGGAAGAATGTGCAGATTGAACAATAGGTGTCACAAGATTGACCCTTGAGGGACCCCACAAGTCATACGCATTTTATTTGAGACTCACTAACCAATTGCAGCAAAGTATAACCTGTCCTAAAGATAGGACTTGAACCAACTTAGAGCAATCGAGTCTTCCACCCATTGTTCTAATCGCTGGAATAAGATGACCCGTAGTAGATGAAGTGCTACATTCACAAAGGAAAATGCAATCCATGCTAATCCCAGAATCATGTGCATTTTGCAGTTTGCGCTCACTTTTTTAGCTTGGACAAATAAATACCCTCTTGACTCCAGTGCTTGTTACCATGGTAACAAAAGCCACTCTCAAATGGACAGGGCTGCACACTCAAAACAATTTGATTTCCGAAAGATTAAAGAACAAGTGAATAGCACGCTACAATTCTTGATCCTTGGGGTATTTTGGTGAAAGCAAGTCAGAAATGCATACTGAGAACTGTTATATATTGTGGTGACAAAAATATGTCCCAGAGGCCTGTTGAATTGATTCTAAAAGAGCCACAATTATGCACTGACTTTTTATCTTCGACTGATAACAACACAGTGAGCATATGAAACACCATCCTGAATGTTAGCAACCTCAATTGCAGTCAGACCACACCATACCAGCTTTCTGTCATCCACACAGCAAAACCGTGCCAATGCAATTAATTACCTTCTCTACTTCCACCGCTTTAAATCTGTCATCTTGTTGGTAGTGCGCCAGCAAAGTCAACGGCGGCGGCTTTTCAAGCTCCAAGGAGTTCCCAGATGAGGTTTTGCGCTTTGTGCGCGGTCACCCCATGATGTATCGTCCAGTTCTTCCACAACATCGCAGGCCAGTTTTCCTGCAAACAGAGCCGAGCCCGAGAAAGTTGACTCAGATTGCGGTGGACAGAGTTCAAGCCCAGGATGGACACTATCATGTTCTCTACATTGGGACAGGTAGAGCTTGTTCTTTACTAGCTCATTAGTTAACCTTGCAAGGACAGCTTCAATAATGTTTTGTATAATGAAATGTGACACAGTACCCAACAAGTTATGAGTGGTATGATATACAATAAAATTTAGTAAGTATTAAACAGAGATGGGGACTCGAGTCACTGTGACTTGGACTCGAGTCGACTCGAGTCGCTGTTTTGATGACTTGTGACTTGACTTGACAAAAAATGAAAACACTTGAGACTCGACTTGGACTTGGAAGTTAAAGACTCAGGACTTGACTTGACTTGACTTGACTTGAGACACAATGATTTGAATGACTTCAGTGTTATTTAGTTTATGTTTTCAGTTTGAATATAAAATGAATAATACATTTAAAAAAATTAATATCGATAACACGGTAGGAGCGCAGGCTGAGAATGGCGTTGTCATGATTGGATCACTACCCTGTCAATCAATCAGTCGTGCGAACGTGTTTATTGGAGAATCACGCCCCTTTATATCAGACATTCGCAAAAATGCCAGCGGGAGCGGTACTGCGAGTCATCACCTTCGGCTATCGCAATTACTTTTATGACGGCAAAAGACGGACAGCACAGTGCGAGATATGCAACAAAAATATTTCTTCTTTCAGATTTTTTTCTGATTATTTTTTCCTATTTGCAACTCAAATGTGTCAGACACTGTCGGCAGACGTTTATTTGTTTAGATTGAGCTGTCAATAAATCATTGTATGAGGTAATTTCTTTTTTGTTTGATTCCATGGTGTATTTTATTGAATATCAGTAATTACAGTGCAAATCCAAATTATGGTCATATTTTCTGAACAGGTTAGACACATTGGACAATGATGGTTACTTAAAGTTACTGATATCTTGTCTTTTCACTACTAAGATCAGATTCTGTGGGTAAAATTGCAATAATAAGGTGACTTGACTTGGACTTGACTTGACCTATTTAAGGACTTGACTTGGACTTGACTTGACCTATTTAAGGACTTGACTTGGACTTGACTTGACCTATTTAAGGACTTGACTTGATTTGCCTAAGAAAAAAAATGACTTGGGACTTAATTGAGACTTGAAGGTTAAGACTTGAGACTTACTTGAGACTTGCACATGAGTGACTTGGTCCCATCTCTGGTATTAAACCATATGTACTGTATGGTTTTATATATTGGTATGATACCGTACAATATGGTATGATAAAAAACAATTCAGTATGAAACGGTACTATGGATGGACTGATTTGTCAAAATATGGCATGACAGAACCTAAACAGTCTACTTCTGTCTCTTTACTTTAGATGATGCGCTGGTGCTCAAAGTGATCACAATCTACAACAAAGACGCTGACACAATGGAAGAAGTGCTGCTGGAGGAGCTGCAAGTGTTTGAGGTGTGAACCTTGCAACAATAAAATTTCTTCTTTTAGTTTTCAGAATTTTAGGCAATTAATTCAATTACAAGAAAAGAAACATTTACACTGCCATTCACATCTACAATCACTGAATTGGAAATTGACTGTATCTACTAAACTACCAATAACCAAAATAAAATTAACCCACTGAATTTAGTTAATGGCCCTGAAAATATAAAAGCATATTTGTCTTTACTGCATCTTATGCACGTCCCTATGCTACTATTGTTTTGACACAGACGTCTGTCTTTTTTTCCTCCCAGGTTCCAGCTCCAATAAAAGAGCTTATTATATCAGCAAAACGGGTAAGACGGAATATCTATGTGTACTTTGTGCAAGCATAATACATCCGATGTTCCCTGTTTATATATTGGCTGGACTAAAATTTATCATTCCTGCAATTCTGCTTTTTAACCACAAGATGATAATGTTGCATCACTTTGCATGGCTGTGTTCTGTCATCAAAGCTGGGAGTAGAATTGT
Organism: Syngnathus floridae; assembly: GCF_059516105.1. NCBI lineage: Eukaryota > Metazoa > Chordata > Actinopteri > Syngnathiformes > Syngnathidae > Syngnathus > Syngnathus floridae. The sequence continues at coordinate 7,669,016 of NC_142418.1, read as the reverse complement.
TGAGCATATTGAACTTCCTGTTTATGATTTTGGGGGTTCACAGCAACAGTTGTACGTGGGCTCGGACGTGGGCGTGGCCCAGGTTAAATTGCACCAGTGCGCCCTCTACGGCTCTGAATGCGCCGACTGTTGTCTAGCTCGAGACCCCTACTGCGCTTGGGATGGTTTTGCCTGCTCCAGCTACTACCCAACTGGAGTCTACACTAAAAGGTAAGCACAGGGCAGAGGTGCAAAAGTACATACATGCTTTAACAAAAATATAAAAATACAAAAACAAAAAACTCCTTTGTTTAAATGTATGTATGAAATACATACTTCATACTTGTACTATATTACTACTCATGGCCTGTTTTTGTTGTCCAATGCTTCTATCGCACATACAAAAATTCCCCTCCATCTATTTTATTTTTTGCTGCTCATTTTCAGCAGACGATTCAGGCGACAGGATATTCGCCACGGCAACGCCGTCCAGCTGTGCAATGGCCTGCAAATTGATGGTGAGTGGAAAAGAACTGGCTTCAGTTGCTTTGTATGTCAAAGAAATGCTCCAAAAATATGAACAATGCTTAAATGAGATCTTAATCCCGTGTGTCCATCCAGATGAACAATGGCATAAATCCGAGGAAAAGACGGTGTTTGGTGTGGAGGGTAACAGCACGTTGCTCAGCTGCGTCCCTCGATCACTTCATGCCAAGGTGCTCTGGTTCCTACAAAATGGAGACGACAAAAAACAGGTCAGTTTCGGACACCATGAGGCGCAGAGAATTGTACTGTGGAAAGAAATGCTATTGTTGACAATTGTCATCTTCAAGTCACACATTTTTGAGGAAGAAGCTTTTTCTGAAATGGCAAAACTAGCAAACAAACATTTGCATGTCATTTGACCAAAAAAGGATCAATTGTGATTTAAAAAATGGATACTTAGATATGGTTAACATGATGATTGAAGGATTGGCAAATTAATAATAATAATAATAATAATAATAATAATAATAAATTATATTCATAACGCACTTTACATTCGAAGGAATCTCAAAGTGCTACATGGCAAGTAAAAACAAGAAAACAAAGCAAAAACAAGTATAAAACAACTGGACGACAACCAGGATGTGAAAAACAGGATTACGGAAATGCTAGGGTAAAGAGGTGAGTTTTAAGTCCCGTTTTGAAAGAGTCAGTGGATTGGGGTGCTCTTAGGTGGTCGGGGAGGGAGTTCCACAGTGTGGGGGCTGCATGGCAGAAGGCCCGGTCGCCCATGATGCGCAACTTGGTTTTCGGGACGTGGAGAAGGTGTGAGTTGGCAGGTGGCAGGTTTTGAGGCAAGGAGTTCTTTGAGGTATGGGGGAGCATGTCCGAGGATAGACTGGTGAGTGAGGAGACCGATCTAAAGATTAATTAATTAAGTTTTCTTGATGGCCCATAATTTGTACATGTTCTTTTGATGCAAAAACGTTAGCCAGTAGTCTAGACATTGTATTTTGATAATTTACCCTAGAAAACTAATCAAATAAACAAACAAACAGAATATTTGGGGAGTAGCTGTTAGTGCAACACCAAACACAACTGAATGTATGTTTCATTAAGTTTCTGTGTTAAACGTTATATTATTCCATAAATTTAAGAAGTCCCATTGATTTTTACTGGCAGGTTCACGAGGACGAGCGCGTGATCTGGTCCTCGCACGGACTTCTCCTTCTGAGCGTCACCAGCTCCGATGCGGGTGTGTATGTGTGCCAGACGGTTGAACACGGCTACGTGCACACGTTGCTGCGCGTCACTCTGCACGTGCTCAGCGGGAAAGCGTTGGCGTCCGCCATCAGGCCTAACGACAAAAGTGGAGCCCCCTGCCAGTCACATGTAAACCCCGTGGCGAGCCCCAGTTTCAGACCCAGGACTCTGGTCCCAGCTTCCCTGCCGGGCCCACACTCCAGGCAGTGGTACAAAGAGTTCCTCCAGCTGATAGATTACAGGGACGCCCAGCGAGTGGAAGAGTATTGTGAGACGGTGTGGTGCCCAGATAAGAAACGCAAAAAGAACAAAAAGAAGTTTATCCCCCCAAGTGGTGTGAAGAAAGGTAAAGCCAGGGCGGCTGAGGGTAGTCATCGAGCCCCCAGGCACACTCTTGACACCTGAGAAGCACACTCACACTCACTCACATCTGTTCTTTAGAGAATTTAGTACCAAAAAAAAAAGAAAAAACACATTGTAAATAATACAAATGATCACACCTTGGATTGTTTGACAGTTCGTCACAAGCACACACAGACAATTTCACATTCACAACCTATGCATATTTTAGAGTCATCAGTGAACCAAACGCGCATGTTTTTTTGGAGTGTGGGAGGAAAATAGAGTTCCGGGGGAATGCGACATGCAAGCACCGGAGAACAAGCCACAATTTGAATTTGAGCCTTTTTCAATGTTGTGCAGAGTAGTTACATCCAATTCATCAAGCCATCAGTTTTCTTTAGTGTTTGTTCGTATTAAGGTGAGCGAGTGCCTGACTTTGGGACAAGAGGTGGACCACACCCTTGCCAATCGCAGGGCACAGTTGGACATGATCACACTTCCATTCAGTTTTAACTTAACCTTAACATGCACGTATTTGGAAAGAAAACTGGAATATCCCAGGCAAGCAAACGCCTCATTGAAAGACCCGAGAATCAAACCTAGAAGCTTTTGATTGTGAGGCAAATGTGATACCCGCATTTACCATGCTGACAATTTTGAGTCAACTGTTTTGGCATTAGAGCATTTAATGACAAAATTCCATCATATTTGCAGAACATAATATATCCAGTTCCTGTGTTTCATACTCTTCCTACTAAATTCCAATGCAAGATGTTAACATTTTGACATTTACTATAGTTTGATTTTCAGACTGACTTTGAAAAGACAAAGCGATCATCTGTCACAGACGGGTTGTGTGTGGGTCAGTCGTGTGAAAAATGAGGGCCTCCCCTCTCAGAGGCAAGGGGGCGCCGGGCAATTAGGTGACAGGGACATTGATTCGTGGAGACAAGACACACTGTAAATACAACATCCTGTGGACTGACCCCGCTGTCAATCCCAATGCACTCTGCTATCTCTTTACAACTGTACTAGTGCTCTGAACGCACTGCATGTGTATCTCACTGTATCTGTCATGACAGAAATAAAACAGCTCTGGTAAAAATTAAGAGACCACAATAACATCAAAGTTGAACGTTTTGGCAACAATTCCTTAAGGTATTGGATGTTTGGTACAAACACAACCCTGTGATCACTCACTACAAAAACTAGAATGGAGCATTCCGGTGGCAGCAATTTGGGGGCTGATTTTGAAAATTGGTGCGTAGATTTTAACATTGACTGTATATATCAAGAGCAAAATCTGACAGATAATTTTGAAGTGGTCTCTGTTTTTTTCCAGAGTTGTGTGTGTTATAAGTAAATCCCTTCTAATATTGTTGTTATTAATATTACTACGCTGATGTATGATGATAATTTATTCTGTTTCTGGGTTATGTAGTTTTTAGACAAACATAAACTGGAAAAATGTATTGCTGTTGTTATGTTTGTTTGTGTTATGAACATTTCATTGTACAGTTAAAAGAAACAAAACCACTATACTGTACCAGAAACTTGTTTTTTTTTTGTACTCTAATCAAGATCTAAATGACAATAAAAGAAAAATTAAGCACTCGAAGAAGCTAAATAAATGTTAAGTGTCATATTAGTGAACAACAGATTAAAATTTGAAGAGATGGGGGAGTGGGAAATGTTTTCGTCTTTCGGGTGGTGCAACCAAAAATAGAGAAGCACATAATCAACACAAAATAAAAACTTTTTGGCCCTAAAATACTTCCTAGATTCATAACATGACAACATATATATAAGAATTTTAGCATATAGCAAGTGAACACAGTTTTATTTCACTATTTTGCCTCTTTAATTTTTTATTTTGGTGGTGGGGGGGACACACAAAACCTGTTTTTCCTAATCCCTTGAAGCTAAACATATCCAAATTAGTGCATAAATATATTTTATGATCTGATTTCAGTAGTTAAATTCAAACCTTGGAGAAGTCGTTGCCCCAATTTTTCAAACTACGCATCTCAGTCAAAATGATGGGTTTCGCAGAAAAGTTTTAAATCAGTTTTATTTTTTGAGAAAAATCTCATTTAGGAACAACAAACATGAAAAATCGGCCGCACCACAGTTGATGACTTCCTTCCTTGGAGCATAACATATGCAAAATGCACAGCCCAGATATATTTTATTATGTGACTGCAGGTCATTGCAGTCATCAGAGCTTATTTTCCTTTTTAATGGTTCAGCGTGATGGCTGTTGAATGACATGCTACTGATTTTGTTATTGCACACACACACACACACACACACACACACACACACACACACACACACACACACACACACACACACACACACACACACACACACACACACACACACACACACACACACACACACACACACACACACACACACACACACACACACACACACACACACACTTACAGGGGGCTTTTGACACTCATTCAAATTCAGCCGTGGTCCACCTGAGCCAGCGGGGTACTAAAGGCATCTGAGGTTGGAATTCATGCTGCTGATAGATTCCATATGGCTGCCATAGCAACAAGCTCTGAAAAAGCTCAACACACGTCCCCATCAAAGCGCTCTTTCTGCCTCTCTCTGTCAAGTCCAGCATAGTTAGCTGAGGCCTTTTCTACAATAGCCACATACTATATACAGAAGAACCAAAGCGGGCAAGGACCAAATTAACTTCTTTAATTGTAATTTGGCCAATGCACTTAAAAACAATCAAGCAAGCAAGTATGCATTGCCTTATAGTGTTATAGTTATTTTTAAAAATTACGATTGAGGGTAGATGGACTCCAAAAGGCCACCCAAAGTGGTCAACTTTACAACCTCCAAAAGTGGAGCTCTTCTTGGAGTTCTTTTAAATGTACTTTGTGGGCGCAGATCTCCAAGAGGACTCCAGCGCGTTCTTGCGGCATGAAGACCACACGCCTTTCCTGCGCCGAACTTAATTGGGTGATAAACAAGTTGACGAAGTTGCCCCCCCCGAAGGCACAATATCGTGCTTAAATGTGTGCATATGCAACTAACTTACAAATTCTTCAAGAAACTGTCAGAAAATATTTTTCCTGTGACCTGTGAGCAAGGACTTGGTGCATGCTCATTACTAAAATAAAATTAGCCAGCGGGCTGGGTCCAAATTCTAACTCAATCTGTTTAATAAAATAAGAACGTTCCTTGATATTGAGTTAAAGAAGAAAATGTCAATTCAAGAACCAATGCCAAAAAAGCGCTGCTGCATATTCTTTGCAATCAATGTGATGTTTAATTTAACTAGGACAGTAATTAATACGCCAAATATATATGTATAAATTAGCAATCTTTAGAGTAAAAGAAGTTTCTCTGACAGAAAACTAATCAAAACTTTGAGCAGATATCATCAAAAATAAAAGAGATTATATAGGCACCATTGCTCCTTTTTGCTCCTCTTATTTATTTATTTGTTGTTGTGTTATTTATTCATTATTTATTCAGCACACTGTTGTTTACTTGTTTACTTGATTGTCTATTGTGGGCCATGTCTTGTCACCGTGGGATAGGGGGGAACGAAATTTCGGTTTCTTTGTGTGTCTTTGGCGTGTGGAGAAATTGACAAAAAAGCTGACTTTGACTTTGAAAAGGTCTGTAGTGCACAATTTAAAGTAGACAATTATTATGAGGATATTCTTGCCCTGGTTCAAGAAAACGACCAGTAATTAAGGATCACCACTACAATCATTGGGCAGAAGACAGCAATCTCTTTTTACTTTCATCCAGCCTTTTTTTTTCTTCTCACCAAATGTAAAGGTTGAACTAAATCCAGCACCCGATAACGGCTTTGATAAGCTCCACAGAAACACTATCAGTGCTCGGGCAGCAAGCTTGTCCTTCTGCATGGGACACTTGCTTCTCTGGGGAAGAGCATATTTGTCACTGGCAAACATGAACGCTGGTGCGCAAGCACACAAAATGTGCGTAAAAAGAGATGATAAAGACAATAGCAATGGGCCAACACATGTTATCTCAGTGGTGCAGCTGCTCACATGCAATACATTAAAGTGCAGTTTGAATACATCAATTTGAGTGTTTGTTTGCCTTGAGTCGAGTGAATGGCTTCTAGGAAGGGGGGCTGAAGTGGAACTGGAGCCAATGATGCTTCAGTGGCCTGCTTCATATGATTTCACATATGCAGTTTTAAGTCCCAATATAGTAATAATAATAATAATTGTAATAATAATGATCATAATAATAATGATAATAATAATACTAATGATAATAATAATAAACTTCATGTTAAAAGAATGACATTTTCAAATATGTGTATTTTGGGTCAAAAAGCAATCTGAGGAAGCTTGAGATCATCAGCTGACAGCTGCAGGCAAATGTGGCAAGTGTTGACGTAAGCAAAGCACATTAAAACGTGTGGAATGAAAAGGAGCAAGTCCTACCTGAGCCCATGCGCCATGACTCATTCCCCCCCCACCCCTTTCTGCAGTGGTGCGTGGGCCACTCCTTACAATTTCGATGATCTGGCATGCAATCAGCAAGACTCCAAGTGGGTCAGCTAGCAGATGCAAGTGAGAAAGACTCATGAAAAGAACGAGCCAGATTCCGAACCTCGGAACGCTAGCAGGTTCTCAACTGGTGGGCTGGGACCTAAAATTGAGTTGCACGCAACTGGTAAAAAATGACATGAGTCAGGAAATGTTACTCAATACCATTTTGGAATTTGACCAGTTGTGGTCACTAGCTACTCAAATACAATACAGCGCAGCCATTGGTTAGTTCAAGATAACAATATGCTTCTATGAAACTCGTCTGAAATTGTCTTTAGAAATGTAACATATTGTACAAATATTTTCTGTGGCTATTTTGAACAAACAATGCTTTATTCCACTTAATGTTTATAAAAATGGGTCAGATGTCTGCAACAATAGAAATATGCCGGTCCCAGGATGACCACAGTTAAGAACCACTGTTCTGTGCTAACATTTGGTTAAGCAACAACTAGTCTCCCACCCTGACATCTGGATTTAGGCCTGTTTTAGTCTCCTCTCTTCACTCACATCTCTTGTTTAATGATTTAATTTGGGGGGCAAACAAGAAAAAGCCCTCCAGATATGCTGGATACTTGCTCCAGGCACATTTTCAGATAGTGTTTTGGCCTGATGGAACATTTAGAGGTTTATACACTTGTATGTTTATATAATTCCAGTGTGTGTGTGTGTGTGTGTGTGTGTGTGTGTGTGTGTGTGTCTGTGTGTTTGTGTGTCTGTGTGTGTGTGTGTGATGTAGCCCGTGCGATTAATCTGGGTGTAATCACTACTCTTGTGACTCTGTCCGGAGGGTGTGTGGTTTTCCAGTCCTCGCTAATCCCGTCCTTTTTTCCTCATCCCTGCATCATTGCCATTACATCACTTGTAACGTCAACAGCTGCAACTGATCAGTAATACACCAACAGATGAAATCATGGCAAATGACATGTTCCATGTCAAATGACGTTTTCTCAGAATTTGGCAAATGTTCGTCATTCATGTTCCAAACTTTGAATGTCAGAGCTCTTCGGTGGTAGATTAACAAGGCAAACGAGGTAATTTTTCTCGGTACTGTTAAATGCTTTGCTGTAGTGCTGTAATTTCATACCTTCAAGTTAAAAAACTAAAAATATGAATAATTAATGCATAAAAAATGTATACATGAAAATACACTGGATGTTTATACCACACTAATAATGTTTCTCACCTAATAAAATCAAATCATTTTAATGCTACTTGGAAGCAGTGAACATTAGAGGAACTCTAAAGGCAAATGTTCACAAATGCAAGGATTTTATGTGAGTGATTTGATCATACACGTTAAAGAGTTTTTTTCCCCTACACGTCCTTAAAGGTATCTGCAGAAATCTCCATCCAAATTTTTGCAGAAACACGCTAATGCTCATTATGTGGCCACAAAGCTGCTCCAGTGCCACGCTTAAAAGAAAGATTCGTCTCAAATGTAATACATCACCTAACTCTCAAGATTAGCGTGTAAGGTTTGATTTCGGAAGCGGAAAAGTTAATACCAACACAATATGATAGGTGTGTGTGGCTGGGCCACACGTAATAAGCTCTCCTAATAAGGCTTTTCTTTCTTTCTTTCTTTCTGGAAGGGGAAAAAGGCATCATATGCCTCGTCTTATATACGATGCAAAGAAGAGCACTGGAAGACAAACCGTATAAAATTTGAAAGCAAAATATGCATAAAAAATGGCCTCTTGTGGCATATTCTGAGCGTGAATGCATCCATCAGGCAGCCATAGCAGGGCCAAAGCAGCAGCAGGCTGCTGGGAGCCTTGCTGGTGAATATTTGATGAGAGAATGGATCTCCTCCTTCTGCAGGTTGACTTCAGCGTGCACACATGCAGATGACACACATACACACACACACACACACACACACAGATGGTACCATTTCTCGGTCTTAATATGCCAAGGAGAAAAGGTGCTAAGAGAAGTCACAGATGAACGGCACACCTGAAAAATAATGCTGGAACAGCCTTGTGGCCTTCATTTTGAAATTACTGGGCAAGACAGACACGCGCACACGAGCACACTTGTTCATGTACCTATTGTAATAGGTGTTGAGCAGACGAGTCAACTTTGCCACTCCGCATGAACATTTAGGGAGTGAAGTGGACTAATCCCTGATCAGATATTTTCTGCATTTCATCATCCAATTTATAGGGCACTTTCCACTCATTGGCAAAAGATAATCCGAGAATAGGAACAGCGTGTGTAAATGTCACCATGCATTCATGAAGCCTTAATAACGGCCACTTTGGGAACCTGTCTGAATCTCTGGAGACTTCTTCACTTTAATCAATAAGAGCGACTATGAGAGCTGCTGGGGTAATTTTCTCTGAAACCTGAAAGCATTTCCCCGTTCAAAAATGTGAGGTATGTGTCACGCTTTAATTGGGATAAACAAATCACACAGGGTGACTATTAAAACGCATTTCGTTTCTCGGTAAAGCAACCGTCACCCATCCATGCCTTTCTATTTTGAGCATTTTTGACTTTCATTTTGTACTCAAAAGGCCCATTCTGAAGCCAGATGTCGCACCGCTCCTCTGTTTGCCAGCCTGCTCATGAATGAACATCAATGATTGGACTGTGGCTCCTCATTATAACCGGGTTACAGCTCACTGATTTGAGAGAGGGAGCTGTCGAGACCGAAACAAGACTTGAATAGAAGCAGAGATTAGAACTGTGCTGATGTCTCTTTAAGGGTATTTTTAGCAAGGCGGACAGCCGTGGTCACTTTGAACCGATGGTGGCACGTGAGAGGCTTGTGATGCTGGTGAGTGAAGGAAGGAGCTGGCTACTGATTGCCACAAATTCATGCTCTTAAAAAAAAGTGACGGTTGGGCACATGCACACTTAGTCTGCTAGCCTAATGCTAGCATATGACGGGAAAAAAATTGAAACGCAAAATAGAAGATTAGTCTACATTTCAATTTGACCACAAGCAATGTATTGAACATATTATGAAATATCTCTCCATATTTACATCAGGAAAGGAGACTGAACGAGAACATCGGTGCATGTGGCAGTAATACATGAATCATAAATATTATATATAAATATGTATACACCCACATGTGAACGTGATCAGTAGTCAGCAGCTTTAAATATGGCCAAAAAACTTATACAGTCTGTCGCAAAAGTAACTCCGTGCATAATGCTACACGACACCACACTATGCGATTCCCTTTCCTGCACATACATATAAAAACAAAAAGCAGCAAATATAGTCAGCAACATCGAAGCATCAAGAGCAATGTTGCTTGTAAAGTCAAATGTGTTGACTTGGCAGGTTGGTGTGGAGTCCAAATTCGCCCCCTTGGGCTGCAGATGTAAATTTAATGACAGCGCCGAAGTGTGCCTTATCATATTACTGTATTGATTACATGCTGACAAACCCACCTTCCCCTGTCGAAACACACAGAAGGCACACGAACCTAGAGACCTACACAGGTTGCCATCAAAAAAGATGCCAGGGAAAAACTGTTTCGCCTTCCTGAAAGGTCGCCAGAGGTGAGTGCTACTAAAAAAACATGTACAAATGTAATTGGGAGTGACTTGATTATCCAAAGTTGCATTGAGTCTTAACTTCTACAATTGCATCCAAAAGGGAAAAACCTCCATGCTGCATTACGCTCTGCTGTGTCGGCCTAATTAAAACGAGAGCGATAAGCACTGCTCGTAAGCTCTGTTTGTTTGACTGAGAGCCAGCCAGAAAGGGGAGACGATGTGTGTGTGCGTGTGTGTGTCAGTGTTGAACATGCGGGAAACAGAAAACAAAAAAGTACAAAAGTGATGGCGCCTTTCTAATGTCGGAGCAAAGGAGAGGCAGGCCTCCAAGATTGGATAGAAAACCTTGGTGCTTGGCGTATTCTACCATGAGAGTTGATGTTCACTTCCTGTCTACCTTTTTAATCAGCAAGATTTCCCAAATTGTTTGGTTTATACTTTTGTGTAAATAATCACACCGTGGGTCAAACTGACCCTGCAACGTTATTACTGTCTCTGAAGGTTAAAGATTGTGCAGATGCTTGTACAAAATGGTGAGTGCGGTAATTATATGGGATTCCACTGTAAAAAAGCTTTCTGTCCACTTGTCCTTTCAATCTCAAGAGACTGTTGAAGGATAGAATCACGTGACCATTCTATGCATGCATGACACCACAGTGGGAGCACGTAATTCATTCTTCTTGTTCGACTTGACGGCGCTTGAGCTATAGCGAGGGATTTAAGTGCGTGGGAGGAAAGTGGATGGCCAGAGTGCAGGTTGTAGTTTATAGGCTTTAGCTCGCGCAGTTTCCTCCCCTCCTCCCCAAAAGCCGGGAAACAACAACAAAAACAACAGATTTAAGTACCGTGTGATGAGAATGAGTTGGAAACTTTGCATGCAGTCCAAAATGAATGAAAATGATTTCTGACTTTTGTTCATCTTCTAATCACACAGAATTCCCACGCGTGAAAACATACACACATACGCACTTTCTCGCTCTGTCACTCCCCCGCATCCCATTCACACTTTGCCACCATTGAAGGATGAATTCATCCCTTGTGCAAATATTAACGGAAAACATACTTGCAATACAATTGTGCTTTATCATTTTATCTTTAAAACTCTTGAACATAGTAAATATTCATAACACTGTAAATATTGACAAAAAGTGTTGCATGTAGACACTGTTGCAACAATGCTTATTACAACAAAGCAAATTAATCTAAAACATTAAAACACAATTGACTTGACAAACTGAGCTCTTTCGTATGAGATTGGAACACAACATCAAAACTTGACAGGTGGTGAATGAAATGTGCATTGTAATTCATGATCCATGGAGTATTTTTACAAAAACATGCTAAAATAGAGTTTACAATACACCTGGGAACCAACACGCTTACAATTTTACTGACCTCTAAAGCCTTTTCTTTTCTTCTACTACACTGTTTTTTTCCCCAGTAAGATCAGGTGACAGTGAGCAGGTTGTCTGAGCACATCACATCTAAAACAGCCAGTGTGAAGGCCACGAAAGGAGGAGCAGTGACCTTACAGAGGTGCTTTCTGCCTCTGGATATTTACTGTCTGGAACTCACGTCCTCATTTAAATAAAGGGGGGTAGCTACTAAAATGCACCCTAGCAGAAAATAACTGGAAAGCTGCATGTCCAGAAATGAAAAAATGCTATGCAAGCAAAATTTGCTCACTTAACGTTATGACAAATTCATCGAATGTTGACATTTGTGTGATCATTCAGAAATTGTGTTGGATATTCTCCAGACAGCATGGAGACGTTTTGATCAGTGAAAGAGTGTGAGAGAGAGAGAGCGAGATAGAGAGAGAGAGAGAGAGAGAGAGAGAGAGAGAGAGAGAGAGAGAGAGAGAGAGAGAGAGAGAGAGAGGAAAATATTATTTTTCTATTCTATATTGCAGTGCAGTATATTAACGAACTGAATCAAAAATAGCGTTTATTTACTCCTACTACCACCACCACTATTACCACTAATGATCATCATCACACCATCACCGACATCATGATCATCATATTTTCTAAAATTAGATATGCATCGTTACATACTGTATATATTATTATTAACATTAACGCCACTATAAATACCAATAAAATAAATGAATGAAGGTGCAGCATTGCATGCAGAATCTCAGACGCCCAATACAATATTTGTGGAGATAACAACCTTCATAACGATTTCTTGACCGGGAGTTCGCGTGTCATTTCTAAAAAAAAATAATCACATTGCGATAGCTGCATTTCAGCAGGCTTTTCGTTTGCTCACGCGAGTCACGTGGACCCAAACCCGCGTGTCCCCTTTAATTTCCCTGGCCGTGCGTTGCGATCACCTGTCAGATGCAACGCATGCGCACTTACACGGGAGGCATACCCCCCTTCTCCTCTTCTGGAGGATGTTGCTGATCATCGCTCCCTCCTTCCGCCGCTGCCACTGTGCCCTACGCCTCTCTCCAGCCACGCACACGGCGAGCGCGTCGAGGAGCAGGATGGCCGTACGGATTCGATCTGACTGAAGGTATCCCCCTGCTTATCGTCCGCAAAACGGGGAGAGACTTGCCATTTGACATTGTAGCCGCGTAGGGTGAAGGATGCTGCGGGGTGGGAGGAGGATGCGCGAGTCCTTGTTTTTTATCCCTTTCTTTTAACACCACCCAGCATGACAGGATTTCCCTCCTCCGCTTCTTTTATTACAGCTAATTTCATGCAATCTCAAATAAAAAGTGTGGCTTCTTGTCAAGGGCATGCGCACAGAATTGTGGAGGATGACTCGTTCTCCATCCGTCACGCTTCACTATCTCCCACAGGCGTTTCAACATATCATCGTGAGGTTCTTCTGTGATGTGATTTTCGTTGTGGATTGGCTGCAACCTTTCATGTGTTGGGGGCTGGTGGGGGGGAGGGGGGTGTACTGGACCAGTGCTGCAATGCAATTTGATGTTCTCGTCATGAATACATGGACAAAGATGATGCTAGATGTTCCACTGAAAAACATGCACTTCGAATGGTCATTTCAAATGCATGGTGGTGCCCATGTACACATTGCCCCACGTTCCATTGGCTTTGTCAGGCTCATAACGGGCATGCGGCGCTCACCCGAGCTGTTCCGACCCGCTCCATGCACAAGCAACAGTGCCAGGCTGGATTTACAGTGGCCCGGAGTGATATGCAAATGTTCAAATCAGACATTAGTGGAGTGTGAGTGAGTGCATTTGTGCATGTGTGTGTGTAAAGAATTAATCATGTGTTACGTAACAGCACGAGTGGACACCACGTAATAATGGGCATGTTAGAGGAGTTCTACTCGAGGATGATTGTGTGGCACCACAATGCAAGTGTTATTCGTGTGCTTGCTGCGTGTGTTGCAGTGAGTGGTTAAGAGTGTGGTGAATGTGGTCACAGTGTTCACCATTAATTGAAAATTCTTCAATGGTCACTGCCATGAGTGATCGAGATTTTCTAAGTTGGACACTGCCAGTGGGAATTATTAGGAGTCAACATACACAGCCACTACATTAGCGGTTCTAAAACTTTTTACACCAAGTACATAAAACCTACGCATATGCAAATGAATATTTTCATTTCATACCACAAGAGGAAGCCGTTTAACTAGAATGGAACTATATTTAAGATTGCAGCCACACCATCAAACTGTCGACACTGTAAAAAAAAATGACCGGGGGTACTTTGTTAAATAGCATTCTTAACTCTCCTTAAATTCCAGCAACAACTTGGTGTTGCCAACTCACAATAATAAGGGTAGGTGGCCACATCTTTTGACAACGAGTTTCGAGTTTGACACCCTTGCTGTAGCGAATCCTAAGAAATCCAGTGTATGCCCATTGTATTCAACATTCATGTTTCCGGTTGTTCAACATGCAGTCAAATGCACCGATCCAGAGAGTGAAGTGATGTTAATTTGCTTTCCTTCTATCATCCCTCCATCTTATCTTGTTCCCTGTCAACCCTGACCTTCCCCTCGCTCCTCCATCTCCCCCTCCTCCCTCTTCAGGAAATCTCATGTAGATGCTGAGCCAGAGGAGAGTCCAGGGAGCAGCAGCAGCAGTAGCAGTGGGACCGTCGATGCTCTCTCCTCAGCACCCACTGCAGCCCCCCCACAGGTCTTGGCTGGAGCGCCAGGAGAGGAAACAGACAGTGGCTCCTGCTCTGACTCAGACACTTCTGTAGACTCCAGCTCCTACACGGAAGAGGAAGACGAGGAGGAAGACGAGGAAGATCCCGATATGTTTTCCTCCAAATTCCTCAGTGGGACCAACCCGTTGAGTGCCGTGTCGACTGCTGTCAACAAATTTGGTCTGTTTGGTGAAGACGTGGATGGGGATAAAAAACAGAAAAGTGGAGAGCAGCAGGCAGGTGTGGGCCCAGCGAAAGGGCAACCACAACAGAAAGGACCCGCAAAACCCAACCAGGGTGCTCCTGTGCAGAGGAGCCAGCCCCCTGCAAAACAAGGGCAGCCGCAACTGCACGGCAATGGACAGGCCGGACCCCTGAAACAGAATGAAGGTCACCCAAAAGGCTCGCAGCAACAAGGTGCATCCAAGCCTGAGGATCCACCGAAGGCTCATGGAGATCAATCCCGGGGACAGCAACAACAGGGATCCCCTAAACCATCCCAGCAACAATCAGGACCGCCTAAGCCATCCCCACAACAGCAGCAGTCACCTAAACCATCCCCACAACAGCAGCAGTCACCTAAACCATCCCCACAACAGCAGCAGTCACCTAAACCATCCCCACAACAGCAGCAGTCACCTAAACCATCCCCACAACAACAGGGGTCCTCGAAACTATCCCAACAACAATCAGGGCCGCCTAAACAGTCTCCACAACAAGGATCACCTAAATTTTCCCCACAACAACAGAGCACCCCCAAAGCCCCACCACAACAGGCCTCGTCCAATGCAAGAGCATTACAGACCGCCCAGCAGCGAGGTCCAAAAGGACCTGCCACGCCAGACCTCAAGCAAGGCTCTTCAGTTTGTCCGGTTTGCAACAACACCAAACTCAATGTACACAGCAAGGAAACACCAAACCATAAAACGTGCACGCAGTGCAAAACTCAAGTGTGCAACCTGTGTGGCTTCAGCCCTCCTGATGCCGATGTAAGTATTTTTATACTTTATACAAATATTGTCACCACGCTCGCAGAAAATGAAAGAGTGCATTACCGATCAATATTTACCCACTTTTACTGAGCTTTGCTAAGATTTTTTTGGGGACAAATTTTGAAAATTGACAATTTTGATTCTCATTTGAAAAGATAATCTGTCAGCAGGTCATCATTTGGTTCACATTTATGGTTCTTAGTTATAAACCAGGAAAAAATTTCAATCATTGTTTCCCAATTCTTTGCAAATGTTTTATTTCGATTCAACACAAAAATAATCACTTTCATGAAGGACTACCAAAATCTGAAAATATTCATTTTATTTGACAGGTTGAAATTCTGATGATTTGGGCCATGTTAAATGAAACAAAGCCCTAATTAATTGATTATAAAATAACTAACCATTCGATTTCAATTAATTGAATGTATATCTACAAAATACATTCCATCACAGCACATTGTAAAAACAAAACAGGCTAAAAACATGTGCAGTGTATAGTATTCCCCAAAATTTAAATAATGTGTAGGTATATTTTCTACCTATGCTGATAAGAATAGCCCAATTTAGAATGTACAAAGAAACAGAGCATTATTTTTTTAATGACTAATATCTGTCTCCAGGCATCCGAGTGGCTTTGTCTAACCTGCCAGATAAAGAGAGCTGAAGGACCACCAGTGAAAAAGCCAAATCCATCTCCCTCTAAAACGCCATCACCTGCTCCACCAGGTTCAACCAACAGAACACAAAATAAATCAGCAGCCAAAAGTGAAGCTCCTAAAAGCCAAGCAAGTCCCAAACACGTCGGAACACACTCCCAGAAACAGCAACCAGAAAAAAGCGGTCCGGCAACAACTAATGAACGGGAATCCGGAGGCTTATTTGGCTTTGGTGCTTCTAAAACAGCAAAGCCTGAGGAGACAGTGACTGGCAAAATGTTTGGATTTGGTTCTTCCTTTCTCAGCTCTGCATCGACCCTGATAACCTCATCAGTTCAGGATGAGCCCAAAAACACACCGCCGGTTTCTCCCAAAGTACAGACCAAACCTGCTACCGTCCAGGAAAAGAAACTGCAACCGGAGCAGGCCAGTGTTCCTCCTGGAGGACTATCTCCATCTGACCCTTCCCAATCACCCGGGCACCTTCCTAAAAAAGGCCAATCCTCTTGTCCTCTTTGTAAGGTGGATCTCAATGTGGGCTCTAAGGACCCTCCCAACTACAGCAGCTGCACAGAATGCAGGAGTACTGTCTGCAACCAATGTGGATTTAACCCCATGCCAAATGTTAAGGAGGTAAGACTCAATCATACGGATTATATAAAATAGTGAAGGGGTACTATCTCTCTCTCTATGTTTGCAGTGAACTTAACAATTGTGTGTTGCTTTGATCCAACATTGCTTAAGGGGGATTGCTTATCAAAAGCAACATCATTATTATTCTGCTGTGTCATCGATGACTAACAATAAAATCCACTTCAGATCCCTTACATCTCTTAAACTCTGCTAAAAGCAGACGTCAGATGTTTGCTCCATGCTAAAAATACACATCTACACCTCGCAGGCTTCTACTACGGAGGCAACCGAGCAGACACTGAAGTAAATGGATAAGGCATCTTACTGGCAGTCTGAAGCACAAAGGACCTGACACTCGACTCTGTAATTCAATGCACTATGTGCAGTTCATAAGGACAAGCCTGCCAACGACACCCCAAGGCTGCTGTTTCCTTCTGTAGCAATGATGTGCAGTCTGATCGAGCTATTAAACTGCTCTGTATAAAAAAAAGTACATTACGTATCCAGTAATTGACTGTTGCTCTCACTCCCAAAATCAAATTAAATGTGTTCATTGTCTGGCAAATGAGACACCTACCCATTGTGTTCCTTGATGTGTTTTGCTTGGAATTGGATGTCTCCTTTTGACGCTATTGCCTCTTTTTCGATTTACTGTTGATTCAGTTCGGTCTGCTGTGTTACAATTCTGTAAACGTTCCCAACATATCCATTTTACGGTCTCCATTTGTTGTGATAAGTGTCCCTGAGGTATGCTTCGGTACACTCTTCCTAGTTGACTGGTTGACAGAGAACTTCAGCTTCTTACCATGATAGAATTAAAGGAATGGGACTAAAGGTAAAGTGGTAGTATTTGATTAGATGGAACAAGGACTGAAAGCCAAGTTTTTTGATGACCAGAACTACAGATAAGATTCTTGTCGTGCAGTTTGGAGTTTGAGACGCTCCTGTTAGTAGTTTGTCTGTACTTCCTATTTCCTTGCATGGGTTTTTTCTAGATACTTTGGCTTCTTTGTTTTTCTCCGAAGAAATGCATATGTCATTAGACACTCTGAATCGTTGTTTGTCTTGAAAGTTACAGACGACCGGTGTACCTGCTCTTGCTTGTCAGTTGGAATAGAGAGTTCAACTGATGACTGAAATGAGGACATAAATACAAATGAACTGCTTTGTGGAAATGTGGCTGATCAAAAAAAGAATAACCTTTATCTCCTGTTTTCTTTAAGGGCAAGGAGTGGCTTTGTTTAAATTGCCAAGTGAAACGTGCGACGAAAGGAAACAAACCTCCGATGGACACCCCGTTGGCTAGATCCCCATCAAGAAGAACACCTGGAGAGCATTTACCGCAAATGACTCCTGCCCAGTCATCCAAGGCTGAAGATGTTAAAGCACAAGACAGTCAGAAACAGGCCAGCTCAGCTCCTGCTCAGAAAACACGGCAGGACAACATGAAGGCAGATGTGCAGAAAAAAACTGAGCAGTTACCAAAAGACGCCAATGCCACTGAAGCTCCACAGC
This sequence comes from Syngnathus floridae, assembly GCF_059516105.1. Classification (NCBI taxonomy): domain Eukaryota; kingdom Metazoa; phylum Chordata; class Actinopteri; order Syngnathiformes; family Syngnathidae; genus Syngnathus; species Syngnathus floridae. The sequence goes on along the minus strand of NC_142418.1, from coordinate 7,650,921 downwards.
AAGAGTCAGGTGGTTTCTTTGGTTTCGGCAGCCCTAAAAAACAGCTCGATGCTACTAAGCCTACCGAGACAGTGACTGGGAAGATGTTTGGATTTGGTTCCTCCATATTCAGCTCTGCATCCACATTGATGTCCTCCGCTGTGCAAGAGGAACCCAAACCCACACAGGCTTCTCCAAAGATGCCTACTTCGAAAGAGTCCCCATCTGTTAAAAAACAACAACCAGATAAGAGAACAGAACAAAGCCAGCAGTCGAAAGAAGACAGGCTTTCATCGGAGCCATCGAAGAAAGTATCTCCTCCCCAAGTTATTTCCAAACCTGTCCAGTCATCATGTCCTGTCTGTAAATCGGAACTCAATGTTGGTTCTAAAGATCCCAACTACAACACCTGTACACAGTGTAAAAACACCGTCTGTAACCAATGTGGATTTAACCCTGTGCCAAATGTGAAGGAGGTAAGCCACTTTATTTGGTATTCATTTATTTACTCTTGTGATTTTTAACAAACACCATATGCACTCTTGTATAGGTCAAGGAATGGTTATGCCTCAACTGTCAGATGCAACGTGCCCTCGGTGCATCAGAGCCTCCGGGAATGCCCATGATGAAACCACAGGTCTCGCCAAACAAAGTTCCTACATCTGCGACCATCCCCAAGACGGAAAAACAGCATACATCTCAAACAAAAGATGAGCCAACACTTGCTGAGTTCAAAGTGAAGGACACACCTGCAAAGGAATCTGCAAAGATAGACATTGCAAACCAGAAAACTCTCATTTCAGCTTCGGGCCCAAAAGCTCAATCAGAAGACCAGAAGAAAGGACCCCAGAAGCCCTTGGAAGCAACAATTACAACTGAACTTAAGCAGACTAATTCTGCTTCAAAGGCACAAGAGTCCCGTGGTCCTAAATTACAGTCTGATGCAGTTACGTCCAATGACTCAATAGGCGGGAAAATGTTCAGCTTTGGTTCCTCTATCTTCAGCTCTGCATCCACTTTAATCAACTCAGCAGGTCATGAAGAGCCTAAAATGACACCTCCACTGTCCCCAAAAATACCAGCCGCAAAGGTGACCAAATCATCTGTTGCCCAGGAGAAAGAATGGGAGAAGAAACAGGAGTCCAAGTCTTCTAAAATGTTGCCATCTAAACCTCCATCAGATGTTTCAAAGGCTGTCCCTCAGGCCTCGTCCAAAGAAGGCCAATCTTCTTGCCCTATATGTAAAGCAGAACTCAATTTTGGCTCAAAGGATCCTCCCAACTACAGCAAATGCACAGAATGTAAAAACACTGTTTGCAGCCAGTGTGGATTTAGTCCAGTGCCAAATCTGTCAACGGTAATTAATTTCATATAATAATTAATTTGGTATAAAACAGGGAAAATTATAAACATGTTTCCTCTAATACAGATGATCCAGCATATTATGCACCCATGGATCCACAATTTAAATTTTCCCAATGCATTGCAATGTCCTGTTCGTGGATTGAAACACATTTTGTCAAAATTTAAATGGCATTTTTCATATGGTTACCAAGTGAGTGGTCCCATGTGTCCCCCGTCAATAGCTGGCCCCTATCATCATTTAAGTTTCCCATCCCAGGTCCATAGAATGTAAGAATGTAATTGTGTATCATTGTCTTTGTTTGTTTGATTGTATTTTGTAACCTTTATTTAACCAGGTAGATTAGTTGAGAACGATTTCTCATTTACAATGAAGATCTGTCTTTCAGTATGTACCCAGTAATTAACTGGCAATCAGTCCTCGGTGCCTCTCGTCCAAAGTCAGCTGGGAAAAGCTCGAGTTACCTGTGACTGAAATGAGGACAAGGGCTATAGAAAATTGATAGATGAATGATTGATGCTTGTCATTATTAGAAAACAAAATGCAATTATTTCCAATAATTGACATTTTTAATCTTCTTTTTTAGGTAAAAGAATGGCTATGTCTGAACTGTCAGATGCAAAGAGCTCTGAATGCATCTGAACCTCCAACAAACCCCCCCAGTGCAGTAAATAAACCACCTCCATCGTCCATACCTCAGAAGACAACTGTTTCAAATGAAGTTGAAACAACCAAGAAGGATGTAATAAAAGCTGATGTGCTTCCGAAAATGCAGACTGCAGCGTCTGATAAAAAGAAGGAGGTTTCTGCACCGAGCACACCACAAAAAATCCCATCTGTAACTGCTAAAGAACCAGATCAGAACAAACATGGTGCCCCATTTAAGGACCAGGAGCCTCAAATGAAGTCTGCCCCTCAGAAACCATCAGACCAGGCCACTGATTCTGGACCAAAACAGAGCAAAGTCACTTTAGATGCCCAGAAAGAGTCGTCCAACCTGACTGGCACAAGTAGCCTGAAAACCACTTCTGATGCTTCTAAAACAACAGACTCAATTACTGGGAAGATGTTTGGTTTTGGAACTTCCATTTTCAGTTCAGCATCCACTCTGATATCATCAGCTGTTCAGGAAGAGTCACGTACGACCCCGCCAAGCTCTCGCAAAATGTCTGCCCCAGTGCAGGTCTCTCCAAAGATGGCAGCTGCGCCCAAGGTTTCTCCCAAAAGTACACCAACAACTTCTCCCTTCAAAGCACCACCGAAAGATTCGGGAAGTCTTTCTCAGGAAGTCAAGAAAAATAAAGAATCAGATCCGAGCAAGCAGGATAAAGTTTCATCACAGCCAGCAACTGAAGCCATAGTGTCCCATACCCATCTTATCGAAAACTGTCCACTATGCAATGTAAAATTAAACATTGGCTCTAAAGAACCTCCAAATTACAATAACTGCTCTGAGTGTAAGACCACTGTCTGTGACAAATGTGGATTTAACCCTCTGCCCATTGGAAAGGTAACTCTATACTCTGGAAATTATGTATTATCTATTTTTATTTGTTTGATCTATTTTTGCTTTATTTCAGAAAAAGGAATGGCTGTGTCTTACCTGTCAAATGAAAAGAGCGGTCGAAGCATCTGAGCAACCGGCTTCTCAAAAACAAGAACTAGTGCCAGCTATGATCAAGTCAACAGACAACCCCAATCCTATGACCTCGCAAATAAAGACAAATACGGATTCTGCTGAGACCCCACAGAAAAAGTCATCCACAGTTTCAGTTCAGTCAGAAAAACCTGAAGCTTCCACTACATCAGTGAAGTTGGATAGCGCAGCACCTGATGCTAAAACACAACAGAAAAATGATAAGCCCATTCCTGAGAAACCATCAGATCCAATAAACCAACCTGGTCGCAAGAAGAGCAATGCCACTGCACCAAAGCAGCAGGAGACCGGAGGATTTTTTGGCTTGGGTGCTACAAAATCCAAGCCAGATGTAGACAAGCCAACCGATTCAGTGTCAGGAAAGATGTTCGGGTTTGGCTCCTCAATCTTCAGCTCGGCGTCTACATTAATATCATCGGCTGTTCAGGATCAGCCCAAGACCACTCCTCCAGCTTCTCCCAAAAAGTCCCCTGCAAAAGAGCTTAAATCCGATAATTCTCACAATCGGGAGCCACAGAAGAAGTCATCAGAGTCGACACAGTTGGGACCAGCACCAGCATTAGGTCGGACTAAAGGAGATGACACACCAAAACCTCCAAAGGCTGTAGAAGCGACTAAGTCAGCTGTCATACCAGGTTCTACATGTCCGCTCTGTAAAGATGAACTTCACCAAGCCAACTCCAGTACTTGCACTGAATGCAAAAACACTGTTTGTAATAAGTGCGGGTTTAATCCCATGCCAAATGAAGCAAAGGTAAAGCTATATATATTATATTTATTTTCAAGTGTGATTGCTTGTCCTGAAATCATTTCTTTAATCAACCTTAATGTATGCCCTAATTTTTATGCTCTGTTTACAGGTTGTTAAACCCTGGAATCTAATTTGAAAACATAATTGGAATAACCTTACTTTTTTTTTTAGGTTCAGGAGTGGCTGTGTCTCACCTGCCAAATGCAGCGTGCTTTAGGTGCGAACCAAGCCCCAGGAGCTATGACTAAAAACGCTCACGTTCCTGCAAAGGTTAAGCCCGAAAACAAAGTGACATTGACACAAAGCTCACCTCAAAGACAACCAACGGCTGGGACAGCAAAGCCTGCTACAGCTTCTTCGAGTGCGAACAAGTCAGATGGTCTGAAAGACAAGATTCCTGAGCCTGTTAAAAAGACTCCACAAGACCCTCAAAACATACCAGGTGTCAAAACATCACCAAGCCAGACAAGGCAAGCTGAACGTAAAGATGGCAACGCCACTGATTCAGGAGGATTTTTTGGTTTTGGAGGCAGTAAAACCCATCCTGACGCCTCAAAGCCTGCAGAATCAGTGACTGGAAAAATGTTTGGCTTTGGATCTTCTATTTTCAACAGCGCCTCCACTTTGATCAATTCAACTCCACCAGTTTCGCCCAAGATGTCCCCCATGAAACAGAGTCAGCCGCCTTCTGTCCAAAAGAAGGAACAAGAGACAAAACTGGATCAAACTCAGCCACCTAAAACAACTTCATCCGAGCAAACCAAAGTGGATAAATCTCAAAAAGATGCCCAATCCGCTTGTCCACTATGTAAGGTTGACCTCAACATTGGGTCCCAAGAGCTCCCCAACTATGACACCTGTACCAATTGCAAAACTACTGTCTGTAAGCAATGTGGATTTAACCCTATGCCGAATGTATCAGAGGTGAGTGAATAGGTATTGTAGTCACGTACAGATACAAAACTTTTTTTTTAAATTGTAAAAGGGCATTTAATTAACATTCAAAACATTCTTGTTTTTGTCATAGAAAAAAGAGTGGCTGTGTCTGACATGCCAAATGCAAAGAGCTCTCTCAGCAGCAGAAGCAGTGGAGCCACCAATGATGAAACCTCAGCCATCACCCAAGAAAGAGTCATCACCTGATCCAACCTCCAATCAAATTAAAGAGACAAATTCAACTCCGAAAGCAGATGCTCCAAACAAAAAACAGACAGAAGAAACATCACCAATAACTTTACAAAAGTTAGAAGACAGTGTCTCAGTAGCAACAAAGCAGATTAAAACTGTTTTGGCACCTATGAAGGAAGGTGAAATGTCATTGGCATCTTCAGCTGAAGAGACCCGGACTGCAAGTCCACTTACTGATAAACCACTGACTGATCCAGCTCCTCCTGTTAAGACAGATGTTCAATCTTCTCTGAAGATAGATGATCATCTTGTATCTAGCTCCCTTGCAACAACCAAGTCATCAGATATGCAAGTGCAAGGAACGGAAATAAAATTGATGGATCAAGTCGGCAAAATTGATGATCATAAAGAGCTTGCCAAAACTCCTAACAAGGAACCTAACCTTGGTGAAGACGTAGTTCCCACATCTGCTCCCTCAACAGTACAACCAATTAAAGACAAAGTGATTGATACCAAGAAATCTCAGGAAGGTGTCTCAAAAACAGCCGAGGCAGTGACCGGAAAGATGAAGGGGTTTGGGTCGACGCTCTTCAGTTCAGCTTCATCTTTGATAACCTCTGCCGTTCGTGAGGAACCTCGCACGACACCACCAAGTTCTCGTAAAATGTCTGCCCCCGCACAAATCTCAGATAAAGTGTCAGCATCTCAGATTCTACCAGTCAAGCCAAGCCCTGCCGTCTCGCCACGCAAAACATCCATGACAGAGGTAAAGTCAGCTGAAGAAAAGACATCAGAACAAGTCAAGGCCGCAGACCAAGGTCCACAAGAACCTTCAGAAGTAGAGAACTCCCAAGCAGCTCCCAAAGCGACACAACCTAATTGTCCTCTTTGTAAGGTTGAACTTAATATGGACTCAGAGGATCTACCCAATTACAACACGTGCACTGGATGTAAATCCACAGTCTGCAACAAATGTGGATTTAGTCCTATGCCAAATAAAGCAGAAGTAAGTGATATTTTTTATACTAAATTAAAAAAAAATGTGTTTGTTGTTAAAAAATACTCATCTATTTTGTTTTGACAGGGAAAAGAATGGCTGTGTCTCAACTGTCAGATGCAGAGGGCCCTTGGGGCTTCTGAGCCTCTTGGGCTTCCACTTATAAAATCCCAACCATCACCGAGCAAAGAAATGCCACCTGACTCAGTGGAGAAAGATGCTGTAACACCAGCTTCTCAGGAGGACACTAAAGCCATTCCATCCAACAAAAAGATGGTCAGTGTTGTCACAACTAAAGAAAGTGATTCCCAAGATGAACCCACTAACAAGTCAACACCTGTGACTGCTTCAGTACCTGAAAAGAGTGGTCCTGATGAAATCAATAAGTCTGATGCTCCATCTGTTTTACTTGAAAAGACACCTAAAGTTCAACCTGGATCAGCACAGAAGAAGCTTCCAGAAACTGTGACCTCTACTGTAAAGGTTGCTCCCCCACCACCAGAAGCAGCAAAAACAGCACCCCAACCTGCAAACGCTTTGAAATCTCCTGCCAAATCTGTACCCCCACCAACAGCTCAACCTGCAAAGCAAGAATCTGGAGGCTTCTTTGGTTTTGGTGGTCCTAAAATACAACCTACTGCATCCAAACCTGCTGAATCTGTGACTGGGAAGATGTTTGGTTTTGGATCATCCTTCTTGAATTCAGCGTCCAGTTTGATCAACTCCGCTGTTCAAGATGAAAGTAAAACGACGCCACCAACCCCACGCAAGATGTCCACACATGCCTCCCCTAAGACAACACCACCTGCCTCTCCTAAAACAATACTTGCAAAAGACACCAAAGCACCAACTCTCCAGAAAAAAGTGGACGAAAAACTACCGGTGAAAACGACTCCACCCGTTATACAGGATAAAGTTGCTAAAGCAACAGCCGTATCTACCAAGGTACCAAAAGATACTCAGGGGTCTCCAAAAGCAGCTGAGTCCACATGCCCACTCTGTAAGGTACAACTCAACATGGATGGTAAAGGTGCTCCCAACTTCAACAACTGTACGGAATGCAAAATGACTGTCTGCATTCAGTGTGGATTTAATCCAATGCCCAATGTATCGGAGGTAAGCCTGATTTATGGAATTTTTAGATTGCTTATCTTGAAAAAACATTGCAAGCTCATGTTAATAACCTCTTTATGTTGTTTCTTTGTCAGGTACAAGAATGGCTATGTCTGAATTGTCAGATGAAGAGGGCACTTGGAGCTTCAGAGCCCAGTGGACCTTCTGTGGTGAAACCACTGCCCACACCAGTCAAGCCTTCTCCCACAGCCTCAGAGCAAAAGGATATAGTCCAGCCAGAGAAGTTAATCAAAAAAGAGGGCAACCAAGGAGAGGATACAGCTCCCCAGATTGTAACACCAAAAAAGATGGATTCAAAGTCAAAAGATTCTTCAGGTGATGACCAAGGAAAGGCCCAGGATGTGGCCAAGCAGACGCAGCAAGCTGGAAAATTACAGCAGGTAGATGATTCAGAAACTCCAAAATCAGAAGTCAAGGCAGTTGCTTCAAAACTGGCAGATGGAAAATCATCTCAACCACCTTCTGAATCCAAAATTACTGCTGTCAATTCCACAACACCATCTGCTGTGTCTGCAAGGAGAGACTCTGGAAATGTTTCTCAAACCCCAAAACCAGGAATAAAGGTTGTTGCTGCAAAACCAGCAGATGAAAAACCACCTCAACAGCCTTCTAAAAATCAAAGCCCTTTAAAATCCACACCACCACCAGCTGCGTCTGTAAAGAAAGAGTCTGGGGGATTCTTTGGATTCGGTGCCCCCAAAACGCAACCTGCTTCTGCTGCAAAGCCCGCTGAGAGTGTCACGGGTAAAATGTTCGGATTTGGCTCTTCTATTTTTAGCTCTGCATCCACATTAATAACATCCGCTGTTCAAGATGAGCCCAAAACAACTCCCCCAGTCTCTCCAAAGATGTCCCCAAAGGCTGAACAAAAACCACAAGCACCTCAACCAGGCAAACCTGCTCCAGTGGCCCAGTCTAAAGTTGAGACGAAGCCATTAGAAGCCACGGAAGTGTCAGGAGACCCCAAAGCAGATATGACCACCTGTCCGCTGTGTAAGGTTGAACTCCATGTGGCCTCCAAGGAAGCTCCAAATTACAACACTTGCACCGAATGCAAGAGCCTCGTGTGTAACCTCTGTGGATTTAATCCCACGCCTCATACAGGAGGGGTAAGTGCAATACTTGAGTCATCGTTAAGAAATGTGTTGGCATTAATTTCCACAATTTACCAGTTTAGTTGAGGACAGTCGATGATTGTCTAAATACATCAACAATGAATAATTATAGTGTCCCTGCATGAAAATGTGCGGTGGCCGCTGGTTGAAATTGGCTCTGGTGAAAATGATGTTTTTGTTCCTTGGGTTATTTTGAAAGAAGGTTGCTGAGGTGTCTTTATGACTCGTGGGAATTGAACAAAACTTCATATCTTTCCTTTGTCTGTTAGCCTATTTGACTCATACAAGGACATTGTTCATGTCTTCAGCAGACCCTAGGAAACACATCAGCTGTATTAAGGCTGTTGTGCAACAGCATTAGCGAAATGGGATCTGATGTCAGCGCAGAGACTCCAGCGGAGGCACGGTTGCCAAAGCCCGTGACAGATTTGAGATGGCAAAGTCGTGCGATATGCCAATGAAGTAGACATGAGGCAGATTACGTCAAACTCGACATTACGTCACAGCAGGAGAGACTTTCTTTCGAGCCATCTGCTCTATTGCTTGAATCAGTGGTGCCATGTAATTCTACAATTTCCTTTTTAGTGTGGGTGGACCCTGCAGGTTGCCATTTGGTGTGCTTTCCATATTCATTCTTCCACGTTTTTGCTACAATACTAGGAGTTTGCATGTTCTTCTTTGTTCTTTACTCAGACTTCCACCCACATTGCAAAAACATTTGTTGTTGAATATCATGCCTTCCAAGAGACAGAGTCGAGATTTTGTAAACAGTGAATAACTTTAAAATAGATGTCCTTAATTACTGTATCGAAGTGTCACGTTGCAGAGAGTGCAAAGCCTCAGGGGACAAGGGCTGCTTGGATGACCTGTATATACCGTCCAAGATGTTCTGTTTTCCTCCATAAAGCTACTTGAACATGTGTATACAAGAAGAGTAGCTTGTTTTATCGCAGGAAAGAGCACGGCTTTTGGAGAAGGACAGAGGGTTGAAAGGCTTGAAAAATGTGAGTGCCGGGGGCGTGTTTCTCCATTATATCCTTCTGATTGTTCATTGTGCTGAGGCCCATTCCATCAAAAAGTGACCGTTGTCCCGATAAGTAGGACACACATGTATCATTCTATTGTGTGTGAGGAAAGATGATGGAAAGATTGAACTCAGCCAAAGGTTTTTGTTTACCTTTGGACCAAAATAGTTCTGTACTCAGTGTGAGCTCAATATACATTAGAGCTATACAAAAGAGGCATCATCACTTGCTGCAATATCCAGACTGCAATGCCCGTGATGGCCTTGAGTCATAGATGTTTGTGTTTGCGTTAGAGGAGACTCCTTTATTGCAGTGTATTTTTATCTTGTCTTTTTAAGATTTGTCTGAAATGCTTCATCACACCCACAAATCACCATTATATTATAAATGGAGTATAGAAGAATGATGAGACAGGTTTTAAATTAAGGTACAGTACTTTGTATATTATACTGCAACATTGTACATTATGTCATATAAATGCAAAATTGGCTTACTCTATTAAATTATGTAGCATGGCCTTTTTATTAACGTATATTATATGTATAAAACTATTTATATTGTACTGCAATGGCTGAGAATTAGCACTAGCTATAAACTCTTTATGGATCTCATGAAGTGCAGGTTTGTCATAATAATTAACCGCATTGTCCCTGTCAAATAAGGCAAAATAAAAGAAAAATACAATGGTGAATGTAGAATGTGGCTGGGACGTTAAAGGCAGTCTTCAACCTTTGTTCATTGCTAGCCACTGTCTGAGTTCTGACCACTGTGACTCAACAGCGAATTAAAGTTGCTGCTATCAGCAATTTTTTATGACATCTGCTCAAACTCAAGTGAGTCCATTGAGGCTTTGCGTCTACTGGAAGCAAATGTTGCAGTGCTCTGAATATTTGCATAACTTTTCTAATCTTGTTGCATCTGCAATGCTGTTTACTGCAATCGCCAGGGGGACCTCCATTTTAATTAGATTTGCAGTTTATAGCTTTAACTTATTAATGGAATGTCAACTGGGATTTGTTGGGTTTATGTACCTATTCTTGTATTGTTTGCAATGTTGTCAATGTTAATTGTTTTAATCATATTTTTTCTTCCCCTGAATGGTAACTGTATTAAACAAGCCGTTCAATATGTGACGTTGCTTCACCTTATTCCATTTCGACTTTTGCCGACTGCCATTTATTAAAGGCTCGCATTTTAGAGATCAGTGGGTCAATGCTGTGTGTGTGCGTGTGCGTGCACGTGTGTGTACACGACGGGTAGGAGTTATAAAGATCTGTGCTCAGTATGGGATGCTGAAAGCCGAGCATCTCCTCTTGTGCCAAAGGAAAGTCTGCCAGAAAATCAATAGCTCCCTTGCCACCCCCATCAGTAGTAGCAGCGGGCGGTCACTAATCAGAGGTTTAGTGTCATTGTAGTCCAATAGTGGAGGAAAATATAGCCTTGGATTCATGTAAGATCAGGTTTAATTTTGTCATGAGGTAACTCACCAGGCCTTTATACGCACTAGAGGATCGTCTCTCATGTACAATATGTATTAAATGATGCAATTAACTAACCATGCATTTTAATGATGTACACTATGCCATGTTTTTTTTACGACAGAAAGAGTGGCTGTGTCTCAACTGCCACACCCAAAAGGCTATGTTGGGACAACTGGGAGACTCAAGGAAAATTTCTCAGCCTCCACCTATATCGACACCACAAGTGACCCAAGTCATACTTGCAGCCAAAAATGGAGAGCCCAAGCTAGGCTCTGCAAAGGTCGAGCCTGCGAATGTAATTCAAAAGACGCCAAGTACGGCAACCTCCACCAAGACTGTAACGACAGGACCAACAACAAAATTGGAAACGCCAGAAGTGGTAGCTTTGACAAAGGCGGAGTCTTCACTTTTACCCAAAACAGTGAAGGATACACCAGTTCAAGAGGAAACAAAGCATTTAGTTGAACCTGCGGCAGAAACTGTGCAATCAATAATGGTCTCTGAACCTACATTGCCAAGCACAGATGTTTCCAATAGTGCAACAGTCGACAGAGACGCAGAATTACAGAAAGCAGAGACAAGTGGGAAAGACATTCCCCAAATATTAAAACCTGACCTCTCAGAAGTAACAACAGAAGTTTCTGCAGAGGAAACAAAGCATCCCTCATTAGAGCCGATTGCTATCGAAATGCCAAGTGCCGGAGACCAAATTAAAGTAAGTGAGCCTGTCAAATCTGCTCAGAAAGTTCAGGTTCAAGAGCAGTCTGAAGAACCATCAGATGTCTTACAGTTGGCACCAACTGACAGCCATAAAGTTATGGAAAAATCAGTTGAAAACGAGACTAACATGGCCCTTCTCCCAAAGCCACAGTTAGATTCTACAAAGGACATGACCATGACAGTAAGAAAAGCTTGGTTTTATAAGAACACATTTGTTTTTGTCATGGCCTAATAGAATTGTTCTTTGTGAAAGTTTTTTTCTATAGATATGTTGTGTTTGTGTGTTTTAGGTGGGAGACGATACAGCAAAAGAGCCTATAAAATTGGAGAAATCTCATGATGAACTTGGGAACCAAGTTGTGCCCAAGCCAGTTTCCAAGGCAACATCTAAAGTTGAAGATGCTCAACCCCAGATATTACCCTTGTCAGAGGAAGCAAATATGGAGCAGGGTGTGTGCAGTGTGACTAAAAATGACGCAGAAAAGGAGAAAATCCTGCCAGATAAGGATGTTGTCGGAGTTGGGAAAAGGCGGCTTAGTTTTCCAGCAATGGAAGAGAGCAGCGGGAGTGATTTCACCCCTTCACCCTCCCCTGAGATTCAGAGGAGGAGACTGAAGGTGACCGATGTATCATCTATCAGCGAAGAAATCAAAACGGAAAGCGCTGACTCGTCTGCAGAGGATGAAGACTTCCTTCGCAGTCAGATCATGGATATGGGTGGCGAAGAGGAAATGTCTCTCTCGGAGGAAGAGAAAGAAAGGAAATTGTCCAATGAGGAACTTATCAAGAAAGCTGAGCTTGATAATGCCTCCATAAAACGTAAATCACTGTCAAGCAAAGGCTGCACAGACAATGAAGGTGCGCTAGTATGGACAAAATCCCCCCTAACGACAAGCGAGGCAACTACACATGAAACAATTCCCAGCACGACCTTAAAGAAAGCTATTCCAGTCATCAGACATAGACAAAGCACTGATGAAGAGGTGGAGAGCATCACCGAATCCCTGTCAAAGGGCTCATCGAGCGTTCAAGCGTCTAGCTTCACTCCAGGGTCGTCACCTACATCAGCATCATCTCTGGAGGAGGACAGTGATAGCAGTCCGAGTCACAGAAGGATTAGCGGGGACAAACAGTTTCGCAAGGGTAAACACAGACATGCGACACAACCACTCCCCACTATTGAAGACTCCTCAGAGGATGAGAAATTTCGCAAAGAAAAGAGCCAACTCAACGTGCATGGGCAATTGTCCTCCGATCAAAGTACTTCCTCTGCAGAGGATCTTAGACAAGCCAAAACATCTGGTTCCGAGTACTGGGCGAGCATAGAATCAGAGCCAGAATCAAAGCAGGCTGTACAGAGAGGAGGCAAACCTTCTCCAACAGTGATACCATATATTTCATCTGGGCCATTTGAAGAGATGGAAAGTATTTCTAAATCATTAAAGAGTGCAGAAGAAGCATATGAGGACATTCTCCAGAAGGCCAAAGCTATCCCAGGTGACAGCCCTCCAGGTGTTGAGCCGCTTTATGGTGGCATGTCAATCGAAGACTATCTTTATGAATCCTTGGTTGAGGAGCCTGAGATAATGATGACTGACTTTGAAGTCATCAAACAAGAAATCAGCCCTGAACCTTTGAAGAAACTTAGGTCTCCAGAGGAGGTTTATGAGGAGATGATGGAAAAAAAGAGAGAATTGATGATGATCGAACAAGAGTTTAAACAGGCCCAGACAGCATTGGAATCTGTCTCATCTGTGTCTCCTCCAGATCTCGAGACCTGTGTTGTAATCATGCCCACAGAGGTCGCATCACACACTGGAGAAAGCATGACTCCTGAAACTGGTGAACCTTCTGATGAAGCGCCAGTCAAGAAGAAAAAACGACCAGCTCCACCACGTCCCACTGAACCGCCTAAGCGATCTGAGATAACTGTTGTTCCAAGCACTACATCTGGCTCGATAGATTTTGTTCGACCCATGGTACCGCTTGATCCTGCACTTAGAAAAGCACTCTTTCCCATACCTGACCTCAAAATTACACAGTGTTCGTCAGGAGAAGACGAGGATGACAGTCTACCAGATGAGTATGGTGTTGGTATTTCATCCGACATTACCCCAAGTGATGATTCCGAAACTAAAGATGATCAATCCATAAGCCCACCTTTGTCTGAGACAACTGAAATGGAACCGATATCACTGGTCTGTGAAGTCCCAGAACCAAAACCTATTCCAACTCCAATATTAGCCCCAGAACTGACCACGACACCTTCCCCTGTATCGCCACAGTCACCACCAACTTCACCGGCCACACCCGATTCCAGCATGGAATCTAATGCCACGTCTTCATCCTACCAGGCTCAAACACCTCAATCATCAGACTCAACGCCTCTTTCGACACCGACAGCTTCTTTCTTGACTCAAACCACTCGAGAGGGTTCATCATTCATGTCCGCTAAAGATGAAGAATCTTCTAGAGAAAGCACTACAGTTATAGTAACAATTCCAGATGTGGTGTCTGATCCATCTAAAGCGGAAACAACTGAACCAGTCCAAGTTAAGTCATCCGTTCCTGTACCTTTAAAGTCAGCCTCAGAGGAAACTCCTCCTCCAGTTATAGTTGAAATGCCAGACTTGGTTACATCTCCCTCCCAAATGCCCACTGAGGCTTCGTCAGTGCTAGAGGTCTCAACCTCAAGATCAGAGCCTGTCGCTGTCACAGCCAAACCAGCAGCTCAATTTACTGGATCACGAGTTACAAGTAGTTTTCAAGGATCCGTTCCATCTCCAGCTCTTGTGCCTACTTCAACTGTTCCAGTACCCTACCAAGAACCAGTAATTGTCCAGATGCCAGACCTAGTTTCGACTACATCTCAATTCCCAACAGAAACGTCTGCGCCACTCTCAACAATCACAGCAATCACTGCCCAGGCACAACCAAATGTTGTGCACTCAGTCCAGCCAGCATCCACATCGATGATCCCTGTATCCATCCCATCAACTACTATCGTAAAAAAGAAAGTCCCACCTCCCCCTCCACCACGATCAACATCAGTTTCGCTACCTGAGCATGGTGGTAATCAGCTACCGATAAAGGGTGCTCAGAATGTCTCCACCATCGTGGCTTCCACTATCACTACAGGAGTCACAGTTGCGGCCCAGCCAATGCAGTCTGTAATTGTGGATATACAGCCAAGAATGGAGGATATGAAACCTGATGATGTAGCTGTAGCTCAGATAGTGACCCCAACGAGAGCAGGGCATGTGGTGATCATAGTGCCAAGTGTTGAAAACACAACTAGGATTTCCCGAACTCTTCAAGATAGCACAGCAGCATCTTTGGCATCTCAGGTACCAACCAGTCAAACAGTCACACACCATGTGACTGAAAGTGCATCCCCAGATTCAACTTTACGATCCTGTACAGTGTCAGAAGTTCCACCACTCCCACCTAAACCTGCTGTGGGAACTAATGTTACAGAAATGGTTGAAATACCTGTAGCTGATACACCTCCACCACCTCCTTTGACATTCTCAAAGCCCAATATTTATCCAAAGCCTCCAGTTCCTGCTTCAGCAACAGCATACCAGGTTTCTGTTGCAAAAGCTGGTGCTAGTCCTTCTTCTAAGGCTCCTCCACCAATACCACCTAAGCCTGTAATAATTCCAGCTGGACTGGTTTTCAGCCACAAACCAGGAGAAAGTGTCAAACCACCTCCTGTCGTTGCACCAAAAGCTGCAACACTGCCGAGGACCAAAGCACCTCCAAATGCCCTGTCACTCAGTTTGACTCGACCTGTAGAGAGTAAGTCAGGGGCAACATCTCCCAAATCACCGTTATCTCCAAGGTATGCCAAATCTTTGAAAACATATGTGGTGATAACTCTGCCGTCCGAGCCTGGTTCACCAACAGAAGTGATTACAGTCCAGGCACCAATAAGACGAGGATCTATTCCAGCTACAAAAGGGCCAGAAGTTCGAACCACTGCTTTAGAGCAGAATACCCCCAGTCAAACATTTTCAGCACAGGCCACTGTACGGAGGGCATCGGTCCCCACTGTAAGGCATCCACCCCCAATACCCACAGCTTCAACTCTTCCATTAGAACAAGTGTCACCCAATAATACGACGGTCTCTAAAATGCAGTCCGAAAGAGATTATTTTGTGGCATACACTGATACGGAAACATTAATTCAGGCCCATAGTGTACCAGACCCAATAAAGAAGCCAAACATACCTGTGATAATGCAGCAACAACAAGCCATTTATCAGCCCTTGCCATCATCAACAATGCAAGAAAACATCTTAGAGACTTCAACAACAGTTGAGCAGAGTACAAGCTCTGCAAAATCCCTGTCTGACTTAGATATCACTCAACATCAAAGAATAGTCTCAGAAGGCATAGCACTTTCACAAAAGATTTTAGCCGATGCTGAAGTTCCTGTGGTCCAACTACAAACAATGCCAACCCAACAGGCCCCCACCCAACATGTCTCTCTTTTTCTAGAGCCTAGATTAGCTTCAGATGTACTAATTCCCCAGGAAAATACAATTTCAGTATACTCTAGTGGTCTTCGCCTACAACATGAAATTGAAATGGAAAATGTACACCCACAACCAGAAACTGCTGATGGAATCATGATCACAGAGACAGCACCAAGGTCCCCATTCGCAACGAGTCAACAGCTATCTGCAGCAACTCAGCCAATACCCTATTCTGCAGCCGGGTGGAAGGCCCCTCAACCACCTGTGACAGAACCACAAAAGGATTATGTCGTTACCATTCCAGATATACCAACATTGCATCAAGAGGTTGCACCTGCTCCTGAATTACTTCCTGCATCTGTTATAATGGAGTCAAATGTGATACTGCAGCGAGAAGAGCCTCCTGTTACTTATATGCCTGAAGTCTATGGAACAACAGCCATACCATGTTCAACACCTCCACTTGAGGTCATTGCATTGCAACCAGACCCAACACATATTGAAACAATGGAGGTTGCTGTGAGACAAGCGCCATTGTCGTCCATGATACAATCTCAGGCAGTGGATTCAATGTCACGTGACGTTACAGCTGAACAAACTTCAAGTGAAAGAAGAACCTCAATATCATCCATAGGAAAACAACCATACAGCACAAGTGAAATATTTACCTTTCCTACAGATTATGAAGTGTCTGCCCAGGTTGTCAACACTGGGGCCTTTTCTGCCACAAGAAGACAGTCTTTAACCATGCAGCAGCCCTTGGTAATAAACATGCCAGCGGAAAAAGATATTCCTGATTATGGGTTTAGCAGAACAGATTCATTTCCTCCAGTTGAGCCACCACAGCTATTAACATATTCATCTGAATATGATCACCCACTAGAGATAATAAAAACAGAGGCGTATAAAAGGAGAACCTCAATACCTGCCGCACAGGACATCCCGCCCAGTGGAGCCATTGCACCCATCACCATCACTAAAATTCAGCAAGAGTCCATTGAAAGCCAAGAGATTCGAGGACCTGAGAAAGTTGTCTCTAGTTTGAGTCACAAGTACTCTTCTTCAGTTTCAACTACAGGTCAGCCTGCTGAAATTCAGCCGAGCTTAGTCACCCAAGTCGTCACCACAGAGGTCCAGAGAACTACTGTGTCTGTTGTCCATGAAAGACTTCCACAACATACTCCCCCCAACACAGCTGCCACCATAAAATCAGATGAAAGAAAATACCAAACTCTCCCTAAGCAAAATGAAAAGATAATCTATCGTGGAGATGTAATGGATCTACGCACCATGAAGGTTGGCGAGAAGATGACTGAACAAGGCATGGATTTGACTCCACCAGAGTTATATCGACCGTCATCCAATGATTCTGTGCGTCAAATCACAGCTGTGCAGCCAAAAATAATCAATCTTAGTGCCGAGGTTGTCCCTGCAACTACACTGGCTCTAGTAACTGACAGCATCACAATCGTCACATGCACGGCAACCATTGCTTCATTTGGCAACCCTCCAGCAGAGAAACCTCTCGACTTGCAGGGGCCTGTTACATCCTTACCCTTGCCTCTCACCACATACAAACCATGCGAACCAGTAGCACAAATTGTCTACACACCAGTGAATGCCCAGCCTGTAGTTGTTGCTGTACCATCCACAGCTCAAGACATACCAATTAATCTTTCATACGGAGCACTCATCAGAGAAGGGAAACAATCAGTTACCTCTGCTGCAACAGATATCAACAACGTTCTATCTTTGGAGGCAACAGGTGCCATGGATTTGTCCAACTATAGACCAGTAAGGTCTATGGTAGCTTTATCCGGAACAAGCCCTGAAGTAATAACCACTGTTGTTGAGGATGATGAGACACCAGTTGACCTCACAGCTGGTAGAAGGAGTGTATGCTGTGATGTCATATACAAATTACCCTTTACAGGAAGTTGTCGAACACAACCACCTGTCACAACTCAGCCTGACAACCGTTTGGTCCACAGAGATGCCAACCAGTATGATGATGCTGGCCAGTATGTTCTCACAGGTGTAAATGGTGAAAAACCGTCACTACCTGAGACCAGCCTCAGAGAGGTACGACTCTTTCCCTATGATCCCAACAAAGACTATGACTACCTCAATGGATCTACAGATGGAGCTATAGATCTCACTGCCACCAAACTTCCGACTGGTGAGTATAGTAACGTTTGTGCTGCATGATAATTTGGTTGATCATAATCGTTTTTTTATTTCTGTGTCTTGTTGCTGCCCTTTTAATTGTATTGTTTCAGTAACTGTGTTTTTTTTTCTTTTTCAAACAGATGCATGTGTTTGCCTCCGTGTGCTCCCACAATATTTTGGCTTTGCATCTTGTTAGCCAAAATGACTTCAAATATGCATGTGCATGGACATGTTCTGAATCCGGTTTAAGTGGCTTTCATTACATAGACAAAATCATGGTGTGTATTTCAAATAATAAACAATATCCTCCTGTCTTGTTGTGGCAGGTAAAGCTCTAGACTACACTAGCAAAGCTACATCAGACTTTGCTGGAGTGACTTCTCCATCTTCTCAGGACACACTCACTGTGTTTGGTGTCACCAGTGGTCTAAGAACTTCAGAGGGAATAGTTTACTCCTCTGTTTCAGCCCCTGTTCCATCAACATATGCTGTTACCACACAACCTGGCTCCATCTTTAGCTCTACCTTAGTGCCCACATCAACAGCCCAGAATCAGGCTGTGCCCCAACAGTTTGGCTTCATCCCTCCCACTGACCATGGTCAAATTATTCCTTATGACACAGGGGTACCAAAGGAATTTCTACCCACAGCATTGGCCGACATCATAACAGGGTATCCAGAAATGTATTCAGATGCCACATTGGAAGCACTCGCAGCTTCTCTAGATGCGTTAGCCTTGTCTCCAATATTCCCTGGTTTAGACAGCACCAAGATGGCTCAGTACCAGATGGAGAGGGAGTTTCTAGAGCTAGAGAAGCTTAAACAGCTCTGTCTTGCTGAGGAGTTAGAGTGGGAGAGACAGGAGATCCAGCGCTATCGTGAACAGGAGCAACTTATGGTGCAACAAGAGCTTGAGGAGCTCCAGGCTCTAAAACAACAGCTTCTCATGCAACAAGAAGAAGAACACCATGCGCACATGATGGCCCAGCAGGAGACATATACTCAGCAGAAAGAGCAATTGCAGCAAATCCAGCAACTCCAGCTTCAACTCCAACGGCAGTTAAATGAGCACTATGTTAGTACAGGTACGACAACAAACCTACTTGAGGCCAAGTATGCAGGAGTAGGGGACAGTGGACAGTACTGGCCTGTAAAGGATGAGCCTTCAGGTCCATCTATTGGAAAATTAGAGGAAAATCAGGACCAGCATAACATCGGGAAGCGCCTTCAAAACAATCAGGACACAGGCAAAAAAATCATTGACAGTGGGGTGCAGACAGACGATGAAGACTCACCCGAAAAGCAGCATGTTGGAAGACGGAAGAAGAACAAAAGAAACGTTGATAGTTCGGCTCAGAGTGATGATGAGGACCAAGACGAATGGGATGCTCCTGCAAAGTCTAGAAGACGTACCCGAAAACACAGTAGCGAAGGAAAACATAGCTCAAAGGTGTCCAGCATTGCTGTCCAGACAGTTGCTGAGATATCTGTTCAGACTGACCACTCTGGATCTATCAAAAGACCTAAAGTCCAGATGGACACCAAGGTGGAAATAATCAAACATATCTCAGCTCCTGAAAGCTCTCGAAGAGGGGGCAGTCTGAGCTGTCAGACAGAATCGGACAGAAGGCTTACACCTGCTGACGTGGGTTACAGCACACACCTCACAACTGATGCCACTGCAAGGTCGAGAGGTTTCTATACATCAGTGCCCCCTCTATCGCATGATACATCAGTTGGAGGACAGAGAATGCTCACTGCTGACCCAAGCAGATTTTCCTCTTGTCCTCGGTTGAAGCCTGGTCAGAAGTCTCTGAGTCCTAGCACAGAAGGCAGAATGGGAGTCTACTATGCTGACACATATTCAGTGAGTTATAAAGTCAATATCAGAATACAATCAGCAATCCTGATTAAAAAATCGGTTCATTCACTCTTTGTCCATGTGTTCTAGGGTCGAGGGTCCCCCTGTAGTACAGGTAAGAAGGTCAAACGGACACTCCCCGACCCACCTCCCGAAGAAGACCCGCTGATGGGACGCGCAGGTTACAGCACCAACTCTGCCCGTCGTCGGCTTGCTCGCAGTACTACAATGGCCAGGGCCAAGATCCTGCAGGACATTGACAAAGAGCTTGATATGGTAGAGAGGGAATCTTCAAAACTACGCAAGAAACAAGCTGAACTGGACGAAGAGGAAAAGGAAATTGATGCAAAGCTACGGTGAGATGCGACAGATTAAACAAAAAAAAAGGCTTTTATAGATTGTATGACAATCCATTACATGATTCTGGTTGTCACCCATAATTTTGATTAATACCATTGCTCTCATCCCTCTTTTGCGATCATCCTCCCTAATCCATCTGCATGATGCCCACACTTACTAGCTTATGGGCTAAAAGGCTGCCTTGAGATCATTCAGTGAGACAGCTCCAAACTCACACATAGTGAAAGGTATTATTGTGTGAGAACCAATAGTATTTTCCTTGTTTGGAAAGTTCTAAGAAATGTTCCTTAATTAACAACAAGATGACAGATGATACTGTATTATTGCAGGTACCTGGAGATGGGTATCAATCGTCGAAAGGAGGTCTTGCTGAAAGAGCGAGAGAAAAGGGAGAGGGCCTATCTCCAGGGGGTGGCAGAAGAAAGAGATTACATGTCAGACAGTGAGGTTAGCAACATTAGAGATGACAGAGGTGATGGCCTGGAGAGGCCACGCACAGCGCCCCAATCAGAGTTTGATCAGTTCATACCCCCGCATACAGAAGCTGATTCTCAGTACAACACACTCACAAGTCCCTACTCTCATTACGGCCAATATGTCCCCCAGACTCAAACCACAAGCCATTATACCCAACACAATCTGTATGAACCGCAGTCTGTTTACCATCAACAGGTGTCTCCGTACCAACATGTCTCAACACTTTCCCTCTCCCACAGTCAGGATCAATCAAGCAGCTACCAGCATGCTCTGCTCTTACAACAAGGAAAGCAGCGTCAAACCAACATGTCTGATTTAGAGCCCAAGATCTCCACTAACTATGAGGTCATCCGTAACCAGCCTCTAATCATTGTGCCGACCTCCTCAGAAAGCGGCTTTGGGGTGGCTCATCTCGGAGGCAAATACGGTAGCTTGGACTTGAGGCTCGGGCTAGAGGAGAGAAGCATGGCCTCTAGTCCCATGTCAAGCATCTCTGCGGATTCATTCTACGCTGACATCGACCACCACCATGCCAGGAACTATGTGCTGATTGAGGACATAGGAGAACTCACCAAAGGATCCACAGGATTGGGTACCTCTAGCTTGGGTTCTGGATTTAACCTGCCTGATAAAGAGCTATCCAAGACAGACAGACTACTTAGGGCAGCTGAAGTCAGGCGCACAGAGGTACACCCCCATCATTTTTCTTCATAATCACCTTTGTCAACTCTTTCTCCACTATCCTTTCTGTTGCACTTATAATTTTTCCTTTTCCCCCCTTTAGGTAGCAGATTTTTTAGGCCAGTCCCAACTTCAAGGTTATGGTAAAGGAGAGGAAGACAGTATGGAAGAGCCCTATGAGTTAAAGCTACTTAAGCAACAGATCAAGCAGGAGTTCCGTAGAGGAACTGAAGGACTAGAACATTTATCAGCCTTGGGCCTTCCCCATTATCTGTCCAGCGATAGCAGTTTTCGACACTTTCCGAAAGGTGAAAAATACAGCATTGGAAGGCTCACACTTGAGAAGCAGGCTGCAAAACAGCTCCCAGCTGCTGTAATTTACCAGAAACAGATGAAGAACAAAAAGGCTTTAATAGACCCAAAGGCCATCACCAAATTTTCCCCTATTCAGGAGAGTCGGGATTTGGAGGCAAGCTTTGGCAGCTACATGGGATCCGGAGCTTCCTCTGTCACAAACCTGGCTGCCAGGGCAAGGCTTCTTCAGGATGAGATTACGTTTGGACTGAGAAAGAACTTAACAGAGCAGCAAAAATATTTGGGCTCCTCAGTGGGAGCTAATCTTGCTGGTTCTCTGGGGCAGTCTCTTGGACTCGGGTCCACTAGTAGGGCTTCTGCCCAGGATGATGGTACCTATCCAAGTGGCAGCCGTTCCAGACCATCATCTCGTCCTTCTTCCCGACCCTCCTCTGTCTATGGCTTGGATCTATCAATCAAACGGGACCTTTCCAGCTCCTCACTACGACTTAAAACTGAGGTGGAAGTGTTGGACGCAGCATTTGGTCCTGGCGTGACCAGAACAAAGCCCACCAGTTTGCCTATCAGCCATAGCCGGGGCCGTATCCCCATCGTGGCTCAGAACTCCGAGGAGGAAAGCCCGCTGAGCCCGGTAGGCCAGCCAATGGGTATGGCTCGGGCATCAGCAGGACCTCTCCCACCAATTTCTGCCGACTCCAGGGACCAGTTTGGCTCAAGCCATTCCCTGCCAGAGGTCCAACAACACATGAGGGAAGAATCTCGAACTCGCGGCTATGATCGAGATATCACATACATCATGGACGACTTACAAGGTGCCATGTCGGACAGTGAAGGTAAATGGAACCAGAGACTGTTGCAAGAACTCAACTGTGTGGACTTGCTTGTCATGCATGTTACTGTTGAATGATCTTACGTCTTATTTATTCTATCATCAGTAGTTACAGTAAACGTTGCTAGTTACATGTTACTGTAGATTTTTTCTCTGTCATGTTGAAAATCATTCCATTAGATATGTTGCATGCAGTTCTTCATCATTTTGATGCTTCCACTTGTAATGCATAAGCTTGCGTTTATGCCATGGCGCAATTCAGGTCTATCAATATTTCTTGTGTGATTTCATATGCATGCATTGTCATTTTGTTTTGTATATTTTTAGTCTCCATTACATTATGTTTGTACCTCAATAAAGGTATGCAGTAATTCATTCTATTGCCATATTGTGCGAATTGTGTTAGGTTAAGTGTCTTTATCTGTATTTGATTTTGCATCCTTGCATGTTTTTCGAGATGCATTCAGCGTATATGATTTGAGTTTCTGTCCTAATAAAGTCAATGTGTTTCATATTTTCAGTTATCCTCATTGCTGTTTTTGGTAGAAATCCAGATCTGTTGCCGCAAAACACACATTCACACAACAAATTCAAAACACTGTCTTGATGAATGAGTATGACACTCACATAACATGAAGCTTGTGGACTGTTTTAGAAGGCTGTTTGTCGGTGATAAAAAAGATGATTTGTGTGCTGACCCCACATATAAGTGTCAATCTGCCTTGATTACAGGACTCAGTGAGTCCGTGCTGGTGTTGAACAGAGAGGAAGCCAGAATCTTTCATGAAAGTATCGCACACGGTAGAGTATCATAGTTAACCAACTCTCAAGGCCCATTTACACACTGGTTGATGGATGAGCTTTTCCCCCTATAGTATATCTTGTGTCTTTTTCATAGTGACTCTCCTTTAAGTGTCTACAAGTAGCGGCTAGTTGGTTGCTGTAGTTTCAAGCATGCATCATACATTAACTCCCGCTTTTAATGCATGTGCCAACATACACTCCCAGTAGGCTACATAAAAGCTTAGTTCCTTGACTTTACAGGCTGCTGCACGCTTTTGTTCAAACAAAAAAAAAACATATTTAAAAAATATATATATAAACATATACAATTTTGTATCCCAGCTGGAGGCCCAAACTGGAATATAGAAGGTGAGACAGCATTCTCCCATGTAGCAACATACAAAATGTACGCCTCCATGTCGCATATCATTACTCTCCTGAATGATTCGCTTCTCTTTAAGTTATGAACATACTGACTGGATCCATTCTGGAATGACCCGCATCTCAGTAGTAGAAAGTCCCATGCCATTTAGTGGAACTCTTAGTTACAATTCATTTTGGGAATGAACCATCACAATAGCGCATCTTCTGCACTGACTCAGTGAGTATGCATCATTGAGGAATGGCTGCACATCACATTGATTCCGTAAAGCATATCAGTTCCTTTTCTGGTTACACATGTTCATGTATGTTTTTCTCACAGAGATGTGTGATTGGATATCTGATTTAAAAAAAAAAAAAAATCAAGGTTGATATTACTGCTGCACACTGATCCTTGATAAGAATGTTTCCCTCTAATTCTGATAAGCGCTCTTAAGCCAAGATGCACAGATAATAGGATAGGATAGTAGGACAAATTCAGAGGCCACAGAGCAAAGGGAGACGAACGTTTCTCAAGAGAATAGCACCTAAACAACATATCAATAGAAGAGGAAAATCCTGCATAGTTGTAGTAACATTCTTAACCTTCCGTCATGCAAGTAAACAAATGGACTTAGCCACTATACGCCAATTAAACGAGAATTACATTAAAAATTGCCACCTAATGAACAATTTGGTAAAACTCCAGATGAAAAAAAATTTCATCAAATTGATAACCTTTCAAAAACTTATCATTAACATCCTTGGAAAGACAGAATCAAATGTATTAATTAGTTGGTGATAGCACATAAAGTATATAAGCCCTTAGGATCCTGCTTTATGCCAAGCTGATGGAGGAATAATATGTTTAAGCATCAATGTGAATTTCCTTCACCGTGTCAAGGACCATGTCAAGCTGGAGAAAATATAATCATTTTGGGCAATATGACAGCAATTGAATTGATGTGTAACAGACTTTGTGATGCATATTGGAAACAGCGTTTCCAAAGCTTGATTTGAAGATTTAGTTCTGCTTTACTTACCCTAACCTCAAGCATCCAGTAGTTAGCCTAACCCCTATTCACTAACAGTTTTTTTTTTTTACCGGCTACCTTTCCTTGCCCAGCCTACCATCTGAGACGAGAGGACACCGACTGGTTTGACAAGCCAAGAGAAGGACAGCCACAGGCCAGGCACATGGCAGACAGGAGACAAGTGAGTTACCGATTCACTAAAGAATTATATTGGAGCATATTTCACACATTTCACAATGCCTACTTAACAGTAGATTTTCCAAAGAAATTAATACGATGATGCATGAATGATGACTAAAGGGTAGAGTCTAAGACTGGCCAACAGTGGTGGCTGATGACCAAAATGACCAGTGACCAAAAAATGTGATCATAAGACCATAATGCTTCTAGTTTATTTGGACTTTGATTAGTTTGGATGCAGGCCCATGGCTTGGTCACGAAATACTTAATTTAAATGAAACAAAAAAAACAAACAAACAGGGCACTCCTGCTTGTGGAAAAGCTGAAGAAACAGGAGATCAAAAACAACAGGCAACAAAGTAACAAACAATAACAAAGTTAGTAATCCATAACAAGATCGTGTTTCGAGCAGGTACGGGATTGTTTGACACCCCTGATTTACATCATGTTAATTTATGTCTTTTTCAGATGAAACTGGCCCCTTACGTCTTCCCTCACACTCGTGTCAAACTAACCAGAGACCAGAGGGACTCTAGCGTGTCAGGTACAAAGTCATACAGACATCATGAAGAATCTCCCTTCTTGTGGACAGACCATGATTGTCACTTAATGTTTGCTTGCTTAGGGAACGGTCTCGGGATCCGGGTGGTCGGCGGCAAGGAGATCCCGGGAAGCCGAGGGGAGATTGGCTCCTATGTTGCGAGAGTCATCCCTGGTGGGGTCGCCGAACAAACAGGAAAAGTCATAGAGGGTAAGAAGACAAAAAGAGGAAGCGGAATGAGTTTCTTTTGCTATTTAAATGGTATCATTCTAAAAGGAGAGGTTAATGGATTTTTGTTCCCACAATTTAAAACAGTCCCCAGGGGTCTGTAATATTTTTTTCCATTTTAACACAAGAATTACATTACACCCCTTTCCTACTGTTAACTGAAGTCAACATGCTTTGGAAGGGTGGTTCTGTCTAATCCAAATGAGCCACTGACCACCCTGCCTCCATTGCTGCAAGCCCCTAGTTTGATAAAAGCGAATGCTGTCCTATTTCCCAGCTATATGGCTTTGTCGCTATGGCTTTAGCAAGTAT
Source organism: Syngnathus floridae (assembly GCF_059516105.1). Taxonomy (NCBI): domain Eukaryota; kingdom Metazoa; phylum Chordata; class Actinopteri; order Syngnathiformes; family Syngnathidae; genus Syngnathus; species Syngnathus floridae. The sequence goes on along the minus strand of NC_142418.1, from coordinate 7,624,960 downwards.
GCACACCCTGATATTTTATTTTCAAAACAGCAATGAGCAGCAAACACAGTCACTTTTTCTGTCATGATTGGAGGCTTTTAGAGATTCTGTTGTCGGGCTGTTAAAATGGCGGATCTTGGATCAGCATAGCTATAAGTCAGCCTGTTTGTGATGTCAAAGTACGTTTTCCTCGTGTATGTGTGCCCTTTATTTGTAAAAACGGACGTTTATGAGGCTTGACGGAATCATTGAGTCACATACACGCTGTCATTTCTTGGTGCACAGAACATCATGTCCTTTCAGTTTACCTTGCACGGTGTTAGTCATTAGGCTATTTTTAGCAATTCTTACACAGCAGAGGCAATTCTAACACACTGAGGTGCAATTTGCAAACAGGAGAGATTAAATGCTCAAACCAAATCTCACAAATACAGCTTGTTTTTCATGATTATCCCTAGTGTTTATCCGCAGTGGCGACTCTCTCATGGTAATTTTGACTAAGGAGGAAGGTTATTCTATCTTTAAAAAGCTGATGTGTAGCTGAGAGTGCACCACATGCTGAATGGGGATGACGCAGAGCGCGGCACGGCAGAACATGCCTGCAGGTGCAAACCCAAATAAGCTGAGAAGAAGGAGGAGGTGGAGGACAAAATGAATCACGTGGGAGGCTACATAGTGACATTTTTGGGCAAAAAGACAGAATAATTTTGACTAGCGAGAAGTCATTCAGTACAATTTTTCAGCAAATACCTTCAGTTTGCATTGCTGTGGTCTTTCTTCATTGTGCAAATCAACTATCAACATGAATTGACGATATAGATGCACTGATAAAAAAAAATACACATAGTACGAGTTCTCACATTTTAGTATGTACACGCCATTACCAAGTACTGATACGTGATAATGTCATTGCATCTTCCAATTGTGAAGAAAATGTTTTATTTATAAAACATTTCTTGAACATGGCATCTGTTCAACACACGAGCAGCTGCAGTGGAAAAAGTGTTTTCCAGTCTGCGAAATTAAAGGCAACACAGCTCACAATAATGATCAAAGTTGTTATGAGCACAGACAATCCAAAACCTTAAATATTCTTATCCATATCAAATTTTTTTCCCTCCTACGACGCCATTCCAGGCATGCAGGTGCTGGAGTGGAACGGTGTGCAGCTGACGGGAAAGACCTACGAGGAAGTGCAAGGCATTGTGGGGCAGCCATGTGCAGAGGCGGAGCTCTGCGTACGACTGTATGTCACAGCTTCCTACCGTTTTGCTATCTCTCCCTCTGAAATCTCTTTGACATGCTGGATTGACCTTTTCATAATATGGCCAGTGGACTTTCAATTGATACATTTAAACTATATCTGAGAACAAGGCCAATAAAATGATTCTCAACCACTCTGCCTTGACCAGATGAGATGTAAGGGGTTTGTTCAATGGAGGTGCCATCTGAGTTTGTAACTCTGAGGTACGCTACCTATAAGGTCCAATGGGTTGGAATATTTCTGGTAAATTAGCAGTCCATGAGAGTCCATGAAAATTTTCGAGGTAGGAAAAAAAAATTGAGGGAATTTTTGACATTCAAAACTTCCATGGGAATTAATAAGAAACTATTTGAAACTGAGAGTGATTTATTGTAAAGGTATCATATTCAAGCATAATTCAAGTTTCATTTTGTCATAAGCTAATATTATTGCAAAATCTTTTTGACTACAAATGTGGCTATTACATTACCTGTTGTTTTTCCTTTACTTGGAAGCTCCTTGATCTCACATTTTGTCTTTGACCGCTCGTAATTTGAAAAACTCATAAGATACCTATTGAAAGCCAACCTTCAGGTTTTTTAAATTTCTAATCTATTCTTGTTAATTCCCATGAGGTGTTCAATTTGTAAAATCCTCTGAATTTTGCAACCATAGTGATGCCATTGTGAAAAGGTCTATATGGCTGATCTCTGCATGACTTTATTTCCCTCCACACTCTTCTGTTCTCACTTCACATCCTCATCATCTGACCACTCTTATTGATTGTTGCACTGGTTGATATTACAAATGTCCCCAAATGTACGATTTCAAACAGCGACCTTAACATGCTGTCCGATCCCGAGCACCCACAAGTTCTGGAGCACCACGTCCAGCTTAAGGCTGGTATGTACAATGGATTTGCATGCATGTGTATTACACTATCGCAATGTGACTACACAGTTGCTTGTTTCATTAGGAGGCCAACGTTCTCCCGGCGTCGATCCCAAGCAGCTGGCTGCTGAGCTGCACAAGGTTTCACAGCAGCAGGCGCCGAGTGCGATGGGCACAGGTCTCGAAGGACCCGCCGGTCTAGGCGTACTGTCGGCACTGGAGCGATCGGCTCTGCTGCATTCCGGACCTGGGTCAGCCACATCCAGCGGGGTGCCCAGCCCTGGCCAGCCTGCGTCGCCTGCCATAAATAAGAAACAACGACACAAGGTACTCGAGTGGAAGATGAAATGAATTATATTATTACATTTATTTATTCATTATATTATTATTATTATTAATCATTGTACTAAAATTATATATAAATATATATATATACATATAATAATTTATACAGAGTAGGGATTATATTTTTACATGGTGCAATACTATCCATCCATTTATTTTGAACACCGCCTAGCCTGTTGCAGGGGGTGCTGGAGCCTGTATTCAGTGTTATATAATACAAACAAAATACTAGTATCGAAATTATGATATGAAATGATAACTCTCCCTCCATGCCCCTGTGTCCAGTTCTGACTATAGGGCTGCCTTTTACATGCCTCAGCACCATCCTTGTTCACCTCTGCCATTTTCATTCCATTAGCGTGACATCACATAACGCGTCCAAGGGGAGGCCTTCCCCAGGGAGGAAGGTCAAACTCTATTATGCTTTACATCAGGCAATGACAGGCCAATTATGATGCGACAAGTATATGCAATGGAGGTGTGCAAGGTCACATGCACGCACGCACGCACGCACACACGCGCACACACACACACACACGCATTGATTTACATCACTTGTTTTGTTTGCAAGGACAATTCAGTTCTCACAAAGATTTACAGTGGATATAAAAAGTTGACACACCCCTTTTCAAATGCCAGGTTTTTATAACACTTTGTAAATGAAACCAAAGTAAATCATCCCTAAAATTTCATAAAAATAATAACCACAATGAATGTGATAACTAAAATGAGAGGCACTTTAAATAGTTGTAGGTCTGTTCTGACTCTCATTCAAGATGTGCTGTAATTAGTTGAGTAATCCTGATTAGTTGAATGTTATCCTCATTGAAAAATAGTGATTTTATTTTAAAAATAGGGACATTTTTAAGAGACCGCAAACTTTTGAACCGTCGTATATGAGTGGGTGTTGGAGTGGATTATATATTAATTTCGTCACGGAATAAATGTGTTTTTGTTCAACTAATTCAAATCATGGCTTTCTGTTCTCTTTTTTTTCAGCCAACAGACATGATAAGGATGTCTCATCCCATTACTGGAGAAATTCAGGTATAAAACATATTGCATCGACAGTGAGTAATAGTAGTCGTAAGAGCTTCAATGGTGTCTTCCCGGCTTGGAGTAAGATTAACCGCACCTCTTAGATTGCCAGAGTGAGCAAAGATTAACTACCATAGTGGTGCATTAAATGGTTGCACAGATCGGCAAAAGTTTGGAGGTGGGAAGGTACAGACTGTACAGACTGGAGCAAAATGAGCACCAAGCAAAGTTTGCAGAGGAAAGAAACTCATAGAGGACAAAGCTATTTGAGGACACTGGGATAAAGCCAGTGTTGAGTTGGTTTAGACTTTATGTACTTTAATTTTACATCTGTTTACTTTGAGCTACTGCAATGGATTTAAGGCAAAAGACTTTCAACAACCTGGAAGATGACAAACACCTTTTCCTTAATGATACTTTAAAAGCAAATAGACAAATGGAATTCCGGTCTCATCTCTTGGCCGTACACCAACAGTAACGATCCGTTTCCCAACTCAGCTGCAGATCAACTACGACAGGAATGTGGGGAACCTAATTGTTCACGTGCTCCAGGCAAGAAATCTGGCGCCGAGGGACAACGACGGCTACTCGGACCCTTTTGTCAAAGTCTACCTGCTGCCTGGGCGAGGGTAAGCATCTGCGAGCGAGTAGTCATGTCTCTGCGAAATACAGTGCAACATATAGAAACATTTTCATTCCTTACAAGCGAGCAAACTTGCAAATTCAGCACTTTTAAAATGGTTGCTTCCCCTGCTGTAACCATGTTGTTGTTGCTGCTCTGACTGCTCTCTTCGTGAGAGCAGGAAAATAGCCCAGGGATCAATAGAGCCATTAGACTCCCTAACAGCATTAAAGACATGTTTGTAAGCAGCAGGACTCGTTCCTCTCCATGTGTATGTTCAACGTTGTTGTCTGACATAGCAGATAGTAGAACAACACTTTTGATTTGCCTGTTGGCCAATTGCGTTCAAGTTTTGATGCTTAGTCATGCATTTCCAAGATGTAACCCTAACCCTGTATGTGTTTGTATGTAACCTTGGAGAGAGTATATCGGTCCGTTTCACTATCCTTTGACTGACTTTTCTTTGAGCTCGTTGGGCTTCTCTGACTGTTTTTTTTTTCTGTTTTTTGTTTTTTTGTTTTTTTTGTTTTTCTTATTTGTGACAATCCGCCCTCCTCTTCCTCTTCTGGACTCCCTCAGCCAAGTAATGGTTGTCCAGAATGCAAGGTAGTGTGGTGCTGATCTTTGCTTTCAGTTAGTGGTGTTGTGTTTTTTTTCTACCCTTCCCTTCAAATTCTGTGATTTGTTACTCATCCTTTTTGTTCTTTGTGTCTCTGCTCGGTGTAGTAATGTTAAAACAAACTGTACCATGATTTCTGCTTCTTCCCCATGCCTCTCACCTTCAAATCTCCTGTGCCTCTTTTGTACAAGAATCAATGGAAGCATTTATTACTTCATCTCTTTCAAACCATGATTTTCAAACAATCATATTGACAAGCATCTTATTCCTTTACGTTCATGTGTATGGAATAGAATTCAGTCTACTGCCAAGATGGGCAAATGGTGATCAAGTATTTTGTGTGTTGCCGCAATGCCGCAGTGTGGACAACAAGAGAAGGACGAAATATGCCCAGAAGACCATAAACCCAGAATGGAACCAGACTGTCATATACAAGAACATCCATCTGGAACAGGTAAATGTCACGCATGCACGCATATTCACTTTGTGTTTTCAGATTCATGTTCCAATAAACTATAACAACGCATGAGCACACACAAACACACCCAATCATCTTTAAGATCATTGTAATGCATTAACACATGCATGCAGATGTTGATTTTCATTAGTTGCTTTGTTTGGAATGACATTTAAGTCCCCACAAAAAAATTATTTTGTTCAAAGCCATAAATACGCACACAAATGCTTGTGCACATCCACTTTCAATTATATCACTCATTTTAGCACAAAGAAATACACACTTCTGAAATACTCTCACGCACGAATAAAATGCTTTCATACGCACGAGTGAAACATTTTCGAACGCTACTGAAACGCTTTCAGACATACTAGCTAAACAATCACACAAATGAATGCTGTTTTTCTTCCACTCACTAACTTCTGAAACACCCTCTCACACTTCTGAAATTCATTGCCTCCTACACATTAGAGCATTTCATTCATGTATGTAAGAGGTATATGACAGTTCCACATGAGTTCCTTTTCTCCTCTTCAATCTAGCTTAAGAAAAAGACCCTGGAGGTGACAGTGTGGGACTACGACAGATCCTCATCCAATGACTTTCTGGGAGAAGTGAGTCAAAGCCTTTGTCTTCAAACAAACCCAGTAAATCTTCACCGGGGCTCATTCTGCAATGTTTGTGTTTGAGTTCAGGTCTTGATCGACTTGTCCAACACGACTCAGCTGGACAACACACCTCGCTGGTTTCCACTCAAGGAACAGAGCGAGAGCATTGAGCACAGCAGAGCCCACCAGGGGGTTCAGGGGCCGCCCGGGTCTGGAGCCGGGCAGGGGCACGGTGTCCAAGGTCACCTGTCAGGGTCTGGCATGGGGCCTGGGCACGGTATGGGACAAGGGCCAGAGCAGGGAGAAGGGAACTACGATTCACCCGTTAACTCTGTAATCAAGAGCAGAAGCCATGGAATCTTCCCTGATCCTTCTAAAGGTAAGGAGAACACATGGCATACGACAGGTAACCAAAGCATACAGGGCCACTCGTCCACTGTAAAAACACTGACAGCTACAATTGGGATTGTCTACATCTGCTCGCCTATGCAAGAACAGGGAACGTTTAGGTTCCAATTGACGTGTATACACTCACCAATGGTAAATCCATTCATCATGTTCCACAGCTGCCGAGCATGATGTTTTATTTGTAGAAAGCCTTGACAGAATAAATGCTAAGTGAATGCTGTCTAGCGTCCTTCCTGCTAGGTAACAATGATAAAAAAAAAAAAAAAAAAGGATGCTAACACAATAAATTCACACTACCGTCACAACAGATTCGCAGATGTTGTCCTTGGAAAAGTCTCACAGCAGCCCAGGTAGCTCCAAGTCTTCCTCGGATGGCCAGCTCCGTTCGCACGGGCCGTCGCGGAGCCAAAGCAAGAGCAGTGTCACCCAGGCCCATCTGGAGGATGCAGGGATAGCCATCGCTGCCGCCGAGGCTGCCGTGCAACAGTCCCGCCTGCAACCAAGTAAATCCCTTCCCTACCCTTGATGCACATCCTTTGACACACTTCTCCCCTATTTTTTCCACTCCCCACTTGTGCATGTAGCTAACACTAAAACCGCTACCTAAACAGTTTCACTTTTTGAATTTACTTCTAGTGAACCCTTGCGCGTTTGCGATCTAGCATTCCTGAGTTTCATGTATTTTTTTTCCTTTTATTAGGAACTTTTCCACCGTTATTATATCGAATACCGAACAATGTAAAAGTCCTGTTCTTAAAACAAATGAATATGCTTGTTTTCCTGAATTTAACTAATCTAAAATACAAACAAATAAAGCCTCTAACTTATGTTATAAATCACCAACTTTCAAATATAACAACCTAGTGTGCATGTGCCAATCCCAAGCATCTGGTTTTTCTAAATCCCTGAAACCAATGCGGGATGGTAGTCCCTGAAGTTAGCAAAATGGACAAAATAGAATCATAATAATAATAATAATAGATTTCTATTATGTGTTCTAAAGTATAAAAGCATGACTTCGCAGCTCCCCTGGCTTTTTTACTGCCGCTCTTTGTGTGTGTCTTTGCATGCGTTTACCATGTGAATGCACCACAAGCAAATGGCAACACACACAAATGCACACACACGCCCACATACATGCATATGCCACACAGAATCCCCACCCTACCTGCTACTCCTCCCTGGACCCCAACCCTTTTTACTCCCTCTGCCCTCAACAATTGGCGGTCAAAGCAGCAAACAGCACCATTGCGAGCCTCATCCACCAATGAGCGCAGAGAAAAAGGGAAGGTGAGGCAACATACAGGAACAATAATCAATATCATCCAAAGAAATACTAAAATGATTTAAACCTTAATATAAGATTGTAAATGTGTGAATAACAGACATGATAGATATAAATATTGTAAGAAATGTTTCCTCATTTGTAAATATGTATATGTATTCTCTTAACAATATGTTCTTTGTATCAATTGATTTTATTTTGATTATAATTACTAAGTCACTGATTTTATTCCAAATATGGGCACTTGTTGGCATGGGTGGAAGAACTTTGCCAGAATATTAGGTACACCCACAGTCACGGAAGCGTCAATAAAACAACTAGTACAACTGCTGACTTATCAGTAATAAAATAGTGACTAAAGAGTCAGTCAGTCTATAGCATAAACTAATAATAATATAGTGACTATAGAATATACTGCTAGTAGCAGTAATACTGCAGTATATGGTATAAGGAAATAATATGATGCAACAAAGGTCTAATAAAAACCTACTAAGTCGTACTAAAATAATAATAATAATGATAAAGTATACGATATATGCCATACAATATATAGAAAACACTCTCTCGCTTTCTCTCTCTCTCTCTCTCTCGCTTTCTCTCTCTCTCTCTCTCGCTTTCTCTCTCTCTCTCTCTCTCTCTCTCTCTCTCTCTCTCTCTCTCTCTCTCTCTCTCTCTCTCTCTCTCTCTCTCTCTCTCTCTCTCTCTCTCTCTCTCTCTCTCTCTCTCTCTCTCTCTCTCTCTCTCTCTCTCTCTCTCTCTCTCTCTCTCTCTCTCTCTCTCTCTCTCTCTCTCTCTCTCTCTCTCTCTCTCTCTCTCTCTCTCTCTCTCTCTCTCTCTCTCATAGGACCAGGGCACCGTCTGGGCGATGTCTCAGGGCCAGTGGTGCTGTCTGCCCCAAGTCTGGTGAGCGATGCCTACGGGGGTGGTCTGGATGGAGGTGAGGGTGGAGGGACTGGAGTGGACAGTGCCATATTTCAAGTCCCACGCATGTGAGAGAAGACATTCAAAAAACATTTAAAACTCTGCTGTGACTGACAGTGCCAATGCTAATGTTGTTTGTCCTTGTTGTCGCAGTGGTACGACAATTCCCAACGGAACGGACAAAAACCACATTGGAACTCCTGAGAATGAAGGCAAGCAGTTTACTTTGAGAACTCGAGGACAGTGAATGTAGCATATTCATAAATTTGCAGATTCTCGCACTTTTTGGTAACCTGACCTTTTGATATTCACCAGCAAACCTTCACTGTTTTTGTGCTAAGGCCAAAGCATGTAGATGTCCTCTAAATATTGTAGTTTGTACAACTGACATGTAGACTGATGATATTTTGGATATTTTTCATTTTAGCTCAAGTTACTCAAAACCAGAAATAAACTCTTAGTACAAACAGTTAAAAACACAAATATAAAACAAAAACACAACGTGCATGAAACACACACAACTACTGAACTAACTACCTCATTGCAACACTTGATAGGACTCGCTAGGCCACGCCCCTTTAAGGCACACATCAACACACACATATACAACAGTTTGTGTGTGTGTGACTTGCGTCTTAATTGTACCGTATATAAACAGTTCATTTCCTTACATTCTCTCAAAATATGACATACTTTTTATAATGAAATGTAAACCATGTCTCAATTGTGTTTTGAGGTGGGCAATATTAGAGTTCTCATATTTGCAGTATGTATCACCACCTGCTGGCCACTCATAAAAACGACAGTAGCCTTTTTTTCTTGAACTGTGGACGTGCCATAATTTAGAAACTTTACACACCCCTGTTGAAATGCCAGATTTTTGTGATATAAAAATGGAACCAAAATAATAATTTCATAGCTTTTTCCTCAGTTAATATGACCTATAACCTTGAAAACCCAATTGAAAAAAAATATTTTTAGAGAGGAAGTAAGGAGAAACACTCGAGATGATGTGATTGCATAATTGTGCACACCCCTTGTAACTTTAAATGTGGCGAATCAGTCACATTGAAACTCAGTCATCACGCAGCAGCCACCATTTAAAGTGCTTCCTATATAAAGTTCAACCATTCTAGCAGGCCTTTTTATTTTTGACCACGAGCCTTTGTTGTAGGTGGGAAAACTCAAGTGATGGGTGAGATCAAGGTGGCCTTGAAGAAAGAGGTGAAGACAGACGGCGACCAGTTAGTCCTGGAAGTCCTGCAGTGCAGAAACATCACTCACAAGTTCAAAAGTCCCGACCACCTACCAGGTGGGGTGAACTGCAACTGTGTTTTTACATGTGGATATCAAGCCGTAACTCCAAAGAGAGGTTCATTCCTGGAAATATTCCAATAAATATCCGCGGGAAGTTACACAGGGATTTTGGAAATTTTGACCTTAATCTAAACATTGCATTTTGTCTTCTGAAGATACCCATGCGAAATAATATTTTCAAAGCATGATATTTCAACACATTTATCTGTAAGCACTATTTTTGATGTCATTTTAAATAATTTGGCAACCTGAGTCTGAAATGAAATGTTCGTCTTTTATCGCCCCCGTGCTCCATCAGATTTGTACGTGAAGCTGTACGTGGTCAACGTGGCCACTCAGAAGAGGATCATCAAGAAAAAGACCAGGGTTTGCCGTCACGACCGGGAGCCGTCTTTTAACGAGACCTTCCGCTTTCCACTTAACCCCACGGGACACTCTATACAGGTACGCCCCAAAAAAAAAAGAAGTCGGTACACGCTGCAGTCTTGTTATGGTTTTATGGTTCTGTGTTCTGACAAACATGACAGTTGTGCAAAACATGGAGCCGCTTTATTGTTCTGCCCTTGCAGCTTTTCCTGGTCTCCAACGGAGGCAAGTTTGTGAAGAAGACTCTGATCGGGGAGGCCTACATCTGGTTGGACAAGGTGGACATGAGGAAGAGGGTGGTTAGCTGGCACAAGCTGCTCGTCAGCTCGGCGCCGAGCAACCTCTGAGCAGATAATGCAATCAGAATCATCACCATCATTTCATAAAGAAAAAACATTATATTCATTGACATCCATTCAGGAGGTTTGACATGCTATCAACTGCCAGCATCAACTTGTTTTCCTCATAGCAAAAATGTTGGAATGGTTTGTGGCTTGGAGAGAGGTTATACAGAAAATATAAATACATTAATACACAGTATGATGCAGACAGATATGTTAAATAATAGCATTTGCCTGTTGACAATCTTGGAAAGGTTATAGCATTGCACGCGTTGAAAGACCCAGAATGCTAATAGTCGTTCTAGAATTTGAAAACCACGTGCCGGCGAGTCACGCTGGAAGTGACGTCATGTAGCCAAGATTGCGGATGAAAATGCGGCCTTTGAATTTGGATACAGCTAATATGGTCTAATTTGTTCGGACTCAAATCCAAAAATGCTGATTCAGTCTTGGTTTTCAACAGCCAGTTGACAAGTCAAGTCACCATCAATTTGTTCACACATATTTTTAATCGTTTATCCCCATTTGGGTTGCAGGCAGACTAGTCAATTTGACTTTGACCCAGGATTGGTCGCCAGTTCGATCATAGAGGACAAATAGTTAAAAAAAAAAAAAAAATTCCATTGAGCTTGCCCTCAATAAGCGTCCATGTAGACTTGACCACATCCTGACCCTGGATTGGTCACCACCCAATCACTCATCTAGGCAAACACATCAATTCGTAATATCTTGAGTCCTCATTTTGAGTTTGGGTGAGCTGGAGGCTATCCAAGCTGACTTTGAGTGTGGAAGGCCACCCTGGATTGATCACAAGACACAGACAGACAAACAAGCACTGACCTTCACTCCGATTCATACTGTAGAGACTTAGTCTTAGATGAACCTAACATTTACGATTTTGTAATGTGATAAGAAGCTGTAGTACTGAAGCTAGGCCCTCTCAACTGTAAGGCAGAAGTACTTATGACTAGTACAAAAAGAAATATTGCTGAAGGATCAAAGAAATGTTCTTATGATACGTGACAGGTTGCCGTAGGGTCCCCATACTTGCCCTCAAGATGTTTACGAGTGGCCCACGACAATGGTCACATGCAGTCAGCCTTTTGCACATAAAGCAGTACCGCGGGGATTGTGCCGACACTCGAGGATGACTAGTGTTCGTTTATCTCGTATCAACACCTCCCTCCCGGTCAAGGTTCTTCTGTGTATGTGTGTGTGCGTATGTGATACTCCCGGTGCAACATGGTGAACCAGCCTACTTCACTGCCTGTGACCAAAAAACACACCGTGGGCACTTAATTACAGTGCAGGTCAACCCTGTATAGTGTCGTGACCATATTGAAAAAAAAAAGTCATAAAACACAAAAAGCGTCAATGTGCATATCACTAAATATGAAGAGGCTAAGAACAAGATGTCACTTCAACAGCAAAAAAAAAACTTGAAAATATATTACAATAAGAAAAAGAAGATGGAGGATTTTTGTGGTATCGTGCCATTTTTTTTGCTTCTTTTGAGGTACTTCTATGCAACATTTGATTTTTTTTGTAATTATATGTCTGTCTGTTGAAAAATAAGGTCTAAAACAAAAAAGAAGGACGAAAAGTATTTTATTTTGAAATGGATTTGAATCTATTTATAGGCGTGGAAGCTTGTGCACTTTATGGTTTTCCTCATTCATGTGTTGTAATGTTTCTGCACTGGAATGAATTGAAAACGTGACAGTAGAATGTTTAATGTGGCGTGTATTTATTTATGTCTATGTAGCAGATTTTAAAGAACAACAAAAAATATATATGGAGAGAGAGAAATAGATGGGGGAATTCCACAAAATGGCAATGCACAATCTGACCGGCCCAACACGAACAGCAGTCTACTGTAAAGCAAGTGAAAGCTTTGCTTCCATGTAAAATTCTCTCTTATTGACTGTTTCCCGGTTCGACTCTTCTTCACTGTTTGTCCAGTTGCCTGTTGATCGTCCAATCATCCATCTGCGTGAATGTGACTTTGACAGTGTACATAAAGTGTTTATTTTCTACAGAGTGAATGTTTATTTTGTCCAAATATGAGCATGCGAGAGGGTGCGAAAAGAGATATAAATTAAATGTACAGTAATTAATGCGTGTCTATAGTTGTACAACAAAAATGAGAGGGAAAAATGTCTTCATGTCGTGGATGTTGCATGTTCGGTCCAACACATTATGTATAAATTGATCTGTATGCTGACTGTAAAGAAATATGCTTGTAAAATGGTCTTGTTTTTCCAACCAAAAAATAACAATAATGTAATGGTTTTGTGGTTGTACACAGGATGTGTTTAGACATTATGCAAATTGTGCTGTAAAAAAAATAAACCCCTCCACGAGTCAGACAGAATAAATATTAAGAAGAGACTATATTACAAATGCAAAGTGGTGTTTGGTCTATTCTTTCATGCATGGATTTTCAATTATGTTTCAAAGCACTAGTGATTTCTGCCGCCCCCAATAAATCTGCAGTGTGCAGGTTTCAGGCAAAATACTTTTTATAATAAAATTATTATATTTATCATTATTATTATTGTAAAAAGGGATGTTTTCATTTGATCTAAAGAAATTATGAATATTTAATATGATAAATATTTAATATTATAAATATAATTTAATAATTTTTAAAGACAATCCTCTTCCGTACAGCATAGTATATCTATTTAAACAATTTATATTTACTTGTTCCAACAGCCATCCATAATGTCAATATATGGCCTTTAGGGGGCAGTATTACTTTATAAGTAATAAGTACGTACCTCAGTAACTCAGGCTGCACGAGCTTCCAGTGAATTATGCTGATTTGGAAGGGGTCCCTGAAGAAGGCGTCAAGAAATTAAGTTCTATATTAAAGGTTGCTGAGCGGCCAGACTGCTTATATGGTTCCTACGTTTTTGTTGCCCTCAGGGCGCCTATGATACTTGGAGCACAGAAAGTCAATTAAAGAGATAGTATATTAATGCAAATAGTTTGTATACAGATTGTTTGGTCTCAGGGTTGCTTGCACAACCATCAAGTGTAAGATCAAACAATCGATTTAATCTTTCGTCTGTAAACAAGCCCTTCTGAAAATTGACAGATTGTGGAACTTTTGTAAATTTACATAGCGCTTGATTAGTGGATTTATGTTTTGTTATGTTTTTCATTGGTGGAATACAGGCGCCGACTAGTGTTGTGTGAATAGTCAAAACTGTGCAAATACTGTGTGATTTGTTAATCGCAGTCCATCCATCCATCCATCCATCCATCCATCCATCCATCCATCCATCCATCCATCCATCCATCCATCCATCCATCCATCCATCCATCCATCCATCCATCCATCCATCCATCCATCCATCCATCCATCCATCCATCCATCCATCCATCCATCTTCTGCTTATCCAGGGTCGGGTCACAGGGGCAGCAGCTTTAGGAGGGACTCCCAGACTTCCCTCTCCCCAGCCACTTCGCCCAGCTCATCCCGGGGGATCCCAAGGCGTTCCCAGGCCAGCTGAGAGACAGTCTCTCCAGCGCATCCTGGGTCGTTCACGGGGCCTCCTGCCGGTGGGACATGCCCAGAACACCTCCCCAGGGAGGTGACCAGGAGGCATCCTGATGAGATGCCCAAGCCACCTCCTCTGGCTCCTCTCAATGCGGAGAAGCAGCGGCTCTACACCAAGTCACTCCCGGATGACCGAGTTTCTCACCTTATCTTTGAGGAAGAACGCAGTTCAGTTGTATTTAACTTTTCAGTACAGAGGTACTTTGAGAAATGAATACTTTTACGTATGTTCTTTTTTTTTTTTTTTACGACTAATTAGTTGCTTGGCCACCGGAAGAATAAGTGCGGACAACGCTTTCAATATAAAATTTTCTTTTCTTGTTTTGTTTTAGTAACAATTAACCTCAATGTTGTTTTTGAAGAGCACAGGCCTACTAGGCAACTGCATTGTGATTTTTACTATTTTAAATTTACTCGGAGAGCCAAGCATATTTTGAAGTAGTACCTGGTGTAAAAAGTTATTCCGAAAAATTCTGAAAAAATAAGCCAAACGTGTGTCTTTTCAATGCATCAATCCCATGTAGAGCTGTGAAGTAATTATCATGATCACATCTGTCAGTTCCTTCAAATTTTAGGACTTGCATCGTCAAAGCCTTGTATTCGAAATAAAAGGTGTTGCTGGGATGAGTCTGACACCTATTATTCAGGATATAGTGATATGCTTCCTTGTTAATGAGAAAAAAAGAAGTCATGAATATCTGCCGATGCAGCCTGTCTTCACTTTTTCTTTGCTATTGTATCCCTTGCACTCGCAAACCCTCTCCAGAAGCGACCATTCTTGCCTTCGCCATTCTCATCTCTGTGAAGTAATCGGGGGGAAAAAATGCCTGAAAAGGTATCTCAGTAGATGAGATGCTGAGATGAATGCAACAGTGTTTGGAAAAAGGGGAGACAGAGCAGAAAAAAGAGGGAAGGAGGAAACGGAAAGAGGAAGAGTAGGAGGGTGAGAGGACACCGGAGATGGTGCGTGGTTGCCAGGCAACGATTGATAACCGAGTCCCTGAGCATCCTGCCTGTGCGGCCACGCTTCCCACCTCCAGGGCTGCATTACACGCACGCACGCAAGCACGCACAACCACGTTCAATTTCCCCCAATCAAAATGCTGTTCTTCTAATTCAAAAGTTTCCAGAGAAAATATCCGCTTATGACTGTGAAAGACATCGGAAGCAAAAGTGGGACCGAACAAGAAACAAACTAAATCTAATCAAAACTAAGTCGACAAAACCAGATCGTGACACTTTCAGTACAAAATCCAACCAAATTGGATCCTGATATTAGTGTGGCACTGTGATCTTAGTGATTAGCACATCTGCCTGACAGTTTCTGAGCTTGCTGAGCATGTTATCCCCGTGCTTGCGTGGGTTGTCTTTGGGTACTCCAGTTTCCACCCACAATCCCAAAACAGCCGTGTTAATTAAACTGAAGATGTGAAATTTTCCTTAGGTGTAAATATGAGTGTGAACGCTCATTTGTCGATTCAGTACCTGCCCTGTGATTGGCTGGCAATAACTTCAGTGTGCATTCTGGCATAAGTCAGCTGGGATAGGCTCCAGCTCATTGTGGAATATGACGGATGGATGGAAATATATAAGATAGATAGATAGATAGATAGATAGATAGATAGATAGATAGATAGATAGATAGATAGATAGATAGATAGATGGATGGATGGATGGATGGATGGATGGATGGATGGATGGATGGATGGATGGATAGATAGATAGATAGATAGATAGATAGATAGATAGATAGATAGATAGATAGATAGATAGATAGATAGATAGATAGATAGATAGATAGATAGATAGATAGATAGATAGATCCAACCCATAGTGTCGTACATCCACTAGAGAGACAGGGAGAGAGAGAAAGAGAGAGAGACAGAGAGAGAGAGAGAGAGAGAGAGAGAGAGAGAAAGAGAGAGAGAGGGAGAGAGAGAGAGGAGGAGGAGCTCCGGCGCTACCTGTCCTGTCTGTTGTCGCTCTGATCAGATTAGAATAAGGCTTTCCAGCAGCGAGCACTGAAGGAGGCACCGGCAGGTTGACACGCCGCCGCGCTCTCTTATTCATCGGCGGCGGGGGGCGCCACATTCGGCCCCCACCCACATCCACCTCCCACATCGTTTTCCAATGGATACCTGCAGGGCGCACGCCTGGACGTTCCAGGTCCTGCTCCTCCTGAGTGCCTCACGGGCTTCCCAGTTCCCCTCCTCGCTCCTGTAAGTATTTAATCCAATTGATCCGCTGTCTTTTCCGTTCTCTTGTCTCGTCATCAAGGGTGGCCTCCTGCCAATACGCTCTTTATTTGTTTATATGAGGCGTTCGCGTGGCGTTGGTTGTCTGCCTGCATGCGCGATCAATATGCGCGCGTGGGCTGGGAGGATGTCACCCACCTTTTGTGTGCGTGCGCGTGTCTTCTTTTGTCATCATCCTCATCAAGTTATTTTTCAACTTGTTTGTCTTGCGTCAGTCTGGTGTTAAATATGACATTATATAGTTGAAGTGCTGTGCTTTCAAACTGGATACATAACTTATCATAATTGCTGGAGTGCTGGATGTAACAAGCTGCCTATGGAAGTGCATTACTATTCATCCTGCACATGTAATGCTTTACTTAACTGGAGAAGGGACCAGGGTATGCTTATGGGGTAAGCGTTTGAGTGGAGCCACCATTTGTTGAATGCATTGAACACACTCAAATCAAACCTACCAAGGGTCACAACGAGGTATTCTGCCATTATGCTGCATTTCAACACTAATAACATTTCCAAACAGGCGCTGCACACTGGTTAAGCAAAAATAAGGGTGTGGCTATTTGTCTAAAAAATCAATTATAAACTGCAAAGTGCATGCAAGCCCCCAAGATTTTTGGAACATGTCAGAGATTTTGGGAGACTCTCGAGGCTCCTTCTCGCCAAAGTGCATGCAAGCCCCCAAGATTTTTGGAACATTTCAGAGTTTTTGGGAGACTCTCGAGGCTCCTTTTCGCAGATTTTGGCTTTGACATAATAGTGTTTTCATATCTTCGAGACTTACCCGTTTGCCGAAAGCTAACTAGAGACAAATCTAGAGACATTTTTGGAGAGTCTGGGAAACTCTTGCCACTCCCTCCTGGTTGTAGTGAGCGCAGGAGAAACTCACCAACACTTTGACCTGATAGTGGCTCCATGTCATCAAGACTTGCATATAGGGTACGACATACTTAACATTCACTGACAGTTCTACTGTTGCGAATCTGTCCATTTCGTTTTAAATTTCCTAACGTCTTGACTATATGGCTCTGGCAATTGTTAAGCAGTAATTGCAAGTATGTCTCTAATGACTCCAGCAAGACTTTTCTAAGTCTCCCATCCTTTTATCACCATGACGATGAGGTTTCATCATGGCGGCAAGCAATATATAAGCCTGTTTCCACGCGCATCCTGATGAGATACAAATGGATCATTTAGCCACACAAGAGGCAGAGCAAAAGAAATTAAAATGAGGCGCTAGCAAGCATCACTTCATCCATCATTAAATTTACCTTGAAGGAATTGATGGCGGTAGGGTGGGGTGGGGGTTACTGTCACAACAATGGCAGCTGGTAATGGTTTATTTGCATAATGTAGTAGCTAAAAACTCTGCTTTTCCAACTTTTCCCATGCCTATGATTAATTAAAGTCCTTCAAATAATTTTTTAAATGTTGCTCTTGGACGGCAGCTATGCTCTTTTAATAATATTAGTAAGATACATTTTATTTTTTTAGTTTGCTTTTGATCTTCTTTCCCTGTTCTGTTTTTTAATTTTTTTGAAATGTTCTACTTTTAATTATGTGAAGCAGAATGATTTACCTGCCCATGCAACTACGCTCTTATTTAGCTGGTCTGCTGCCACCACAAAGGAAGCAGGATTTATATTTTTATGACCCCACCCCTCAAAAAAATGCATATTATTCACAAGAAATCACAATATTTATTGAAGTACGTGAATCCAAATATTATCAGGGCGACGTCCATGTTAACAAAATATACACCTCTCATTTGTCCTGTTATGAATTTTGGGTAAATTTTGGGCACACTCCATTGGCCAGCTCATTATTCCCTCCAAACTGCCGCTGATATTACAAAATCTGTCTCTCGTTTGTCTTGCCTTATTTCCTCCTGTTTGTCCCCATTTGCTCTTCCTGCGTTGGAAAAACAACAACACAGCTTCTGACCCACTTGCCTTTAGAGCTCCAGTGTTTAATTGTGTGCTGCTGCTGTTGTACCAGGGGCAGGACTAATAAAAACATAGAAAGCCGAGCTGAAAGAATACCACTCACCCTGGCTTCATGCCAATTATTTTCATACTTCTCATGCATTTCTAAATACTTTTTAATCATCAACAACTTGAAACTACACAAGCATCCTCTAAATTAGAGCAATAACATGATTTTGTTACTCATACATTACTAGTCCGTACAATTAATGCTGTTGGTTGAAATCAGCTGCAACTAACCCCTAGCTGACCTCGACACAATGAAAGAGCGACCACAACATTATGTGAGAGCCAATAAATGTCGTGTATTAGAAAGTCGGCCTCTGAAGTGGAGCCCCGCAGGGGTTTTGTAGATGAACACATACTGTACAGTAGCTCAAAGCTCCAGCCCACCAGTGACTCTTATGAAGACAAGCGTGCTATTATACTAGCCCCAGGTAGCAAAGATATGCACGCATTTCAGAAGAAGCTGCAAAGTCACAATGAATTATGATGCACAAACTCTTTAATCCTTTACATGCTAAAGTACCGTATTTTCCGGACTATAAGGTGCACCGGACTATAAGGCGCACCTTCAGTGAATGGACCATTTTAAAACTTTGTCCTTATATAAGACGCACTGGACTATAAGGTGCACCATTAATGCATCATGTCAGATTTTCAATCCAAATCAAATCATTCTCCATTTTATCTTTTTTATTTCAACTTCAGATGCAACAAATTACTTTATAATCACAAAATAATGATCCATAGTCTTTTTGATTCATGATTCATAGTCTTCAGCGGGCCCCTTATGATTGATTTCATGACACAATGCTTCGGGCCAGTTTAAATTTAGGAATTTGGTCTATATATAAGGCGCACCGGACTATAAGGCACACTGTCAGCTTTTGAGAAAATTTTAGGTTTTTAGGTGTGCCTTATAGTCTGGAAATTACGGTATAATATTAGAGGGCGCCACTTTACAAAACCTTTTGTTTGTTTTGTAGGGAGGCTGGAACAGACCATTGGTATTTTCATTCATTTGAATGGGGAAAGATGATTTAAGATGAGCGTTTTGAAATGCAAATGATTTAAATCCTCATCTTTTTTGTTGTTGTTCAGTCATGTGTCGCATGATATAGTACGAAGTCTTGATGTGCAGCAAGATGTTAATCAATCCAACACCCCAGGTGTTGGAAATACATGATTTAAGGGATCGGGTTTATTAATTGCACACTGGAGAGATGTCCACTTGCTTGGAAATGTCAAATGTGTAACACAGAGATGACTTCACCATAAAGCTTATACAAACTGGGAATATGACTAATTGCGCTCCTGTCAAATGCTAATGTGACATCTACAATCAGCACACTCTGGAGCATAAAAGAGAACTACTCGGGTAAGGATAATTTAATCAAATCAGGGAATCCCAAAAATATTCGGCAGCTGAGCGGAAGTCTGAAATACATATGTCACAGAGTTAGAAGTGGGAATTAAATGACTAGATTGCATTGACATTTACTGCTGCAAAGTATATTAGCGTTACTTACAGCCAATTCCCAAATGCACTTGATTTTAAAAAGGGCCATATTATGGAAAATTTACTTTTTAATGGCTTTAATGGAATTGTTGCATCTGGAGTGCCTGCCTCCGCATTACGTATGAAATGACGCTATTGTTAGCTCCCTGTGAGCAGTGAAATGTCACGTATTTCATATACAGTATGGTATCATATGTCATTTAATCTTTCTTCACTCATGACACCAAAGTCGAAAACATCAAGTCACGTCAAGTGTCCAGTAAAATCCCAGAAAGTCATGCTACGTCATCATTTGGGTTAAGAAAGTCAGGTCATATCAAGTTAAGTACTGTATTTTCCGCACTATAAGGCACACCTAAAAACCTCCAATTTTTTCAAAAGCCGACAGTGCGCCTTATAATCAGGTGCGCCTTATACATTGACCAATATTGAGCCACTACAGCAGGCGTGTCCAAAGTCCGGCCCGGACTGTATGTATCTTATATACAGACAAAGTTTTAAAATGGGCCATTCATTGAAGGTGCGCCTTATAATCCAGTGCGCTTTATATATGGACAAAGGTTTAAAATGGGCCATTTATTGAAGGTGCCCTTTATAATCCGGTGTGCCTTATAGTGCAGAAAATACGGTAATACAATCACAACATATTCACACATAGCCACTTTTGTGATTTGGCTTGTGTGCCACTTTTTAGAGGCTTTTTTTGTGATGGATGAAATCAAATGTCATAGTCATTGTATCTTTAAAATGCAAAGCTTGGATGCTGGTATGCTCTCAAGCTAGTAGGCTACATCAACTGTGTTTTATTGACTGGAATCTTGTGAAAATGGAAGTTTAAACAAGTGCATTTATTGTTCCCCAAAAAGCATAGCTTCTACAGTTGCAGCACTTGTAGCATCTGTTTTGTATGCATTTCTATTACAAAGTTTTAAGCTTGGGATTTAATGTGCAGTTACCAGCCAGGTCCTTGCAGAATTTCTATACCAGTCAGCATATAAAATGGAATTAAATAGTGAGCATTGCACATTATGCTGTGGCTGCACATCTACCGAACAGAATATACATTTTTTGTTCATAAAGGAGCTCATTCTGCTCAGTCTGCAGTGCTTGTCTATAACCATCTGGCTTTGGGAATTTAAGGCAAGCAGCTGCTTTGCACTGCAATTTGTTCCCAATGGACAAGCTTGACTTTTTTTTTTTCCTGAACAATTTCACTTTGTGCTTCCCCTGTTGCTGATCAAATGGTCTCATCTTGTTTACCATCAGTGCTATGAATATTTTCTGCATCTCCTGATTTGAGAATTGTTGTCAGTGAGAACATTTCTCTTTCTTGTTGCATACTTTGCTCAGCTGCATGGAGCCAGACAGATATATTGCTCATACACCACGGCCATTAACGCTTACTCGGAAATATCCTGTGGGTGAGCGTATTGGTTTTTCCATGCTTACTCTGCCGTGTGTAGTGTGATTTGCATTTGGGATGTAGCTCAGCTATGGCAGCACTAATAAAAATGCTCAGCAATCTGTCCATCATATTATCATTTGACTTTGTGGATTATGACTTGATTCATTTATTACCAAAAGTGTCGATTAGCATTAACGCTAACTAGGGGAAAGGGCGACTGGATTATTTTTCAGGTCTACATTTGGCACCCGTGTGTGCAAATGAAAATCAAGAGCTTTGATTTTGTGGATTATTTCATGCCATTTCTTTTCAGTTATTATGGAGCTACAGTTGAGACCTTTTCATAATATTTGTGAAAAATAAGCGCAAGGGGATCCACTTTTGAATTAACTTCTGACATATCAATTACGGCTAGAGTTACGTCTCCCTTGGAAGCAATTTACTCTATATGACATTTTTCCACCTTGACCTTTGCACATTCAATCTATACTGGAGGAAAGGATGGCCATGAGTATCATCCAAGCTATTTTCTCAATCAATCTGCTTCGGTATAATGGTATATAAGTAAAATGGTTTATTTACTTTTGTAAAGGTTTGTCTTTTGTCAATGATAATCATGTGTGATGTCATGGCCAAAAGGTCTATTTGTCACACTTTTCAGACCTGACGTCCATCGGGCTCTTACTGACAATTAAACAGATGGGTCTTGTCTCCATTTCCCGGCTCGCTCACTCGTATTACCATCATTGTCACTGACATCAAGCCCATTTGGCCCACTTCTCGGGAAATCGCCTGATGACACTGGATTGAATGCTGGCCCTTTCAATCAGGTTGACTGACCTGTTTGGCAACACCTCACCCAATGAATCTCTTATTCGTTTTGATGTCTCACAATCAAGCCGTTCGCCATCGCCTACTGGGATTGACAGCTTAATAGACCTTTTCACCATTCGGTCACACATACTTGGGAGTGGTAAAAATGTTGATTGTGCCGCTAGAAATCAGCAGAGCTTCCTAAACCCTTGAAATTTGCTGCCAGAAAGCCAGGTTAAAAAAAAAAAAAAAAGAACAGGCGATTCCCTGTAGAAAACTATAGACACATCTCAAATTTTCAATCTCTAAATGATTGCTCATCTTAAAATACTAAATGATATAAGATTGATCACTGATGGTGCTGGTGCTCGTCTTGTTGGCTCTCAATGCTCATACAGGTTGGAAAATTGTGTACGAATAGATTGAACAGTCCTAAAATGTGAAAATGGTAGAGATCTTTCTGGAAAGGAGTTGTTTGATGACCTTTGGAAATCTTGAATCTGATCGAATGACCATGACATATGACAAAGGTCAATTCTTTCACCCGATTTTATTTAGCCTGTATATGCTACATAGTCAAGTCAAAGTTATTCATATAGCTCTTAATCTCAAAGGGCTTCACCGAAACCTGAATATCAATGAAAGGAGCACCAAATAGTCATGAGTTTCTACAAAAACCACAAATACAAACAGTTTAACCAGGTCAACACACCTAGGACTAAGGCGACGCTAAAATCAGAGACGTTGCAAGTGACGCTGCACAGGGGTAAAAAAAACACGGACTACTGGTAAGAGCTTGTCTACTTCATACTAACTCTCCACACTACTTCGCGTCCGCGCCGCCGACTCACAGTGATCGCAAACACCAAAAAGACTATGGATTATTATTTTGTGATTATGAAATAATTTGTTGCGTATGAAGTTGAAATAAAAAAGATAAAATCGAGAATGATTTAATTTAGATTAATAATCGGACATGATGCAACCTGGCCTGTTTACTGCAGTCACAAACACCAATATCACCCTTTTTATTAATACAACGATAACAATAATGAAACAAACTTAATACATCTAATAAAAAAATCATTCAACTTTCATAAAATTGTTCATTTGCATTTAATTTAGTATTATTTTAATCGTTAACTTTAATGGTAGTGCAATTGACAACAGATTCTCATTTGCAATATCAACCTATCTGCAGACAGCAAAGGATATAGTTACATATTTACAAGTTCATTTACTATGGTAATGGTTTGAGGAATGTCGGTGCGAATGGTCGGCCCCTATACATTTTCATCTAACCAAATCTGGCCTGCTTTGCAAAAAGTTTGGACACCCCTAAACTAGGTGAGAAGATAGATAAAAAAAAAAAAAATCACAATCGCTGTAATTATGATTGTAGATTGTGAAAACCCTAGTGTTTATTGTTTACACACATTATGGAGAGGTCTGTTGCACCCTGGTCCTTTCAATCGGATTGATCTACCAGTTTGGTGACACCTTCCCTTGTTTGTTTTGATGTCTCGTGATTGAGCAGCTCGCCTGTCGCCTTCAGGACTGATGTGATTGGCAGCTTAATTGCTCTGGTGATGTTGCCTCGCAAGTGGCTTAACTCGCTTGCTCTGTGTGTTTGTGTGTGTGTCCATGTGTCTGACTTCTGAATGGCAGGATTAAAGAATGGGTTGATCAGATGCAGAAAGAGCTCATCACCCTGGCAGACACTGCCATGGCCGGCAAGAGCCTCACCCAGGTAAGAACATACCAATGATCCAAATATACTGTAATTGTATAATTGGTTGTGACAATTTAACTGACGTTTTTTTTCCTTTTGGGAGCGGAGACTTCATCACATTCAAAAGTTCATTCGTTTTTTTTTTTTAAACAAAACATGTATCCTGGCAAAATTTCTGGTATTTTGGCATCCTGAAGGAGACCCTGAAAAAAATTGACGCAGAAATTCAGAACAAAATCGAATTGCGGGAATTGTCTCACTAAAAGTCCAAGACCGTATGGTGAGGTTTTAGATTGTAGTTGAACTGTTTTGCGGGGATGAAATCGTAATTCAAACACGGACAATTTTTGCGAAGAAAACTTCTGCAAACAATGTGCAGTCAGTGATTATTTAATTTATTGATGCTTTTGACATTTGATTTCGCTTTGATTTGTTTTTTCTAGAATTGTGTTTAGAAGTATTCTTTGCAAAAATCATACGTCATCAAACTGCGGTCCGTGAATATAGTATCTGACAAAAATCCGGTCCGTGGTGCTAAAAAGGTTGGGGATCGCAGCTCTTAAGTAACCAACATTGGAGTTCCTACATGCATGACTGTGTTTTTGTGTTGTGTGTTTGCGTAGATTTTCTTAAAGAACCAGCACCTCTACAGCGTGGAGCAGAATGATGCAGAGGAGCTGGTGGCCAGAGCCGCCAGGAACATCGAACAGCTGCTCCGCAAGAGGTCTACGGCCTTGGAGGTAAGACTGGACACAATGTACCAAGTAAGCATCTGCGTGGAAGTGTAATGCCAGCCCGTGCATGCTGACATCTTTAATAACGAGGCCAAGCGCAAAGAAACGACAGCTTGCACTTTCCCACGGGGAATGTACCATCGCTGAAGCAAGCTAGGGAACATTCAAACATGTTTTTTCGGTATTTTATCAAGCTGTCCCACCTCTGGAGACATTCTATTCCATCTAAATTGTAAATAGTATGATCACATGTCCAATTCAGAATAAAAATTAGACAGTATCGAAGCTGTCCTAGTTCTTCCCTGCGAAGAATGACTATTGTGGTTTACTGAGGAGCTGATAATGACTCCATTTATATTATATCCATATTTTGGATCATACTGCGCTTAGGTGGCCAAGACGGACAACCTACAAGGATTAGTGCAATGTCCATTGAATTGATACAATAGAATAAAAGCTACTTAATTTATTTACCTGGAATAGCACAACTCTACTGTATATTACCTGCATTCTAATCTATTCGATTCAATTCGATTTGATGCTATGCTGTGCTATGCCATTCTGTAAAAGCCCAGCAATTATTCAAAAAGTGTACCAAAACAACATTTAATTAAATTATTTTGATCACTTCCGAACAGGAAAAGTGCTCTAATGATGTCAATTGAAATTGATTTATAGGATATTCATAATTACATTTATTAAACAGCGTTCAGCAAATATCTCTACTTGAGTTGATTAATGTCTTATTTCTCCAAATACCTAATTTTCAGTTTCTAGCAGTGCCATCTGGTTCCTAATTAACAGAATCATATGTTGAATTGTTTGGCTGGCTGAGTGTTTGCCATCCCAAGGGACACTGAATTGGATTGTTTGCTTTTTCCTGTGATACATAAGCGCCATTGTGCTCTAAGAGGAAGCCGTCACACTCCTCCATGTTGTAATAATCCTCTGGCAGCTAACATTTGCCCCCAAATAAATCAAAATTACACCCAATTGCAACTAAAGGCTCACAGTGGGGAAGTAAAGAAGCATCCAGGATGTGTTAACCATCCTGGTTTCTTTTCAAACACATCTGAAGCCAAACCAATATTTAATTGGAACCAAAATACAAATGCAATATCCCAAAACCCTTCTAAGGATAATGGCAGAGATGACTGATGTCTTTTGTATCGCAATAAATCATAACAAAAGTTAGGATTTGAAATATGTTGGCAAAAGCCATTTTAGGTGGACATCATCTAAGGATTCATGAAAAAGTCTCAATGCAGGAATTTAAACAGGAATTTTGTCATTTGGGTGTCAGCAGCCAACTGATCCCCCATTTGGGAGCTGGCATTGTTCACAGAGTTGCTGTCAATAAATTACAAAGCTATCTTTCAGCCTTCACCATTTCAAGTGGGTGAAGCGTGGCAAGTAAAACATTCGCCATAAATAAAAAAGTGTGCGTGCTCATTCGTCACTCTGAGCAGTCGTAAGAGCAGTAATACAACACAATTCTACTCAAATCCATGAGAACTGGCTTCATTATACAAGTCATGTCAACATAAAAGCAGAAATAGTGCCATAATGAAAGCTATGACCCAGAGGATTTTTTTTTTCTTTTCTCTAAGAAGAGAAGTGGGTCATCAATAGACGCTGGCATGTGTGTGTTTGTGGATTCAGAGGGCGCCGATTGCACTCGTCTCTCAGCATCCTGACCGACTCCTGTATGAAGCTTCCTCCTCGTTGTCTTATTAGTAATGCAGACAGTCGCTTCATGAACACATCTCCTGCCAAGTGTCTGTCTGGCGTGTTTTAAGTAAGCAACGGAAACCAAATTGACTCAGTCGGAGGCTAACAGCTACGTTTTGGCTTGTGATGGCATGCTCGTATCAAATGTATTCCAGCTGCCTCAAATAAAACCACCCTCTTTGGTAATTTTTTTTTTTTTAAGAAAAATAGCACTAAACAGTCATAACATTTGCTCTAACATTTGCTGTAACAAATGTTTTGTTCTTCAATTTTGTTCTTTCACTTTCTATCAGTTGTTGACAAAACAGCTTAACAGCTCATTATCGCCACTAACCAATATTGTCCATCTACCGTGGGTCAGAAAACTTAAGTCAGGCAGTCCAACCTTCCTCCAAACATCAATCACCCCTTGCTGCTTATTACATCTTTGTCTCGTCCTGCCCTGTGAGTGACCTCTATTGATGTTGCCTTCGGAATGCCTGAGGACAATGAATGAATGAGTGAATGGCAAGCCCGCACGCGGATAATGTAAGCACACATATTACAAGTCCACCTAGAATTTTTATTTCGCTGTCTCTGCCTCACAGCCCCAGACTGAGACGGTGGTTTAACCAGCCACCTGTGTGTGGCTACGCATGTGTACTCATGCCTCCATAAATAAGTGTGTGGGAAGAGCGTGGCATGCATTATTAATGTGCACTTGGTAGCACGTTGCTCGGAGAGAGCGCACAGTATCAAAGGCTTTACGATCTTCGCCGAGCCTTGATATCCAGCGGGCACGCGCATTTACACATGGTCGCTGTCGCGGTGCTTTACGCCTCACTGGCTGTGGTCGCAGTGATCTTGTTACACGAGGTTAATGAACCTAACCAGATCAAAATAAAGCCAAAGGGTTTGGATGGGGCCATTACTCTTTCTCACGATCGTTTACGTTACAGTTTGTCTTCATGATAGTCGGAAAGCAAAACAGTTTTACGAGAGAGAGAATTTATTTACTCAACTACAGAGGCATTTATCAGAAATGAGGCTTTAAAAACAACCATAAATGCTTGTGTTAATTTGTTAATGAGTACTACTTTCTGCAATACAAGCAATATTATTTTCCCGGAGACATCGGTCTTTATTAGAGGTGAGGCATTTATTCAACATTCTGTCATCTCGACCATTAGTAGAATTAAATTTTACCAAAATTTGTCTGAGGTGAGGCTTTTTTCTTTTTCAGATATATTCACATACATTTTTAATACTTTTTTAAAACTTACTTTTATGATTTTAATATCTAGAACTTTTACTACAATAGCTGTACTACTACCCTCCGGGGCTGTCAGAGAATATACTGAACTCCATGAACACTTCACAAAAGCCTTGCGAATTTTAGTGTTAGAAAAAAAAAATGCAGCTCTGAGAGCACAAAAAAGGTTGTTGCTCCAAAAATGGATGAACACGCCGCCAGTGTGAAAGCACAAGGGGCCCCCGAAACTGATTAAAATTTAAATTGTTAATGCTGCACAATTCAGGCAAACCCGTAAAACTCTCGGCAGACAGACTGTCTTATGCATACACACTAAGCGAGCATTACTGGCTCTTTTGTATGTTTGCATATATTGTACATGACTTGGTGTGAGCACTGGGTGACATATAGCCTGGTCTGTAACACCGCTTAATGTAAACCCTCAAGCCATGGCCATAAACTGCAGCTGGTATGCACCGTTTTGCTTTCAGTAAATCACTATGACTATAAACATAATTTCAAGGTTTATGGGTGTTTGCTCTGCTCTATATAGTAAAGATCTGGGCCATGGTAGTGTTCTACTATGAATATAACAACACATATATTTACATTACATTACAGCACACCTACTGCCCTAGATTTTTTTGTTTTACTATTTCTAAGTGGAGTAGTGGCTGCTCGATAAGCCTTTACAACAACATGCATCTTGCTGTTTATACCCTGACTGTGGTATATGTACTGCATATAGTTTTACTGTTGGTGTGAAGGTGTTTTTTATTTTTATTTTATTACATGGTAGATGCTGACGCTTGCCATTGTTTTGCACCTTCCGCTGCAAAGACAATAAATCTAATCTAATCTAACTCTAATTTAAAATTAGATTAGATGGAAATGGATATCTGACTGAGTGCAGCGTAAACATGCAGATGGGATATACGTCACCGATGCCAGGATGGCATCGGCAAAATGATTCGATACTGGCCAAACCATACAAAAAACATTTTAATGAAAAAAAAAACAATAACTGCAAAAACGTTTTCTTTAGAAGAATCATTAAACATTCAAACATTGTATAATGGCTGAAACATTAAACATAACAATGCAGGACATTTGTTAAATCCAGTTCAGTTGTATTTAACTTTACGGACAATGCTGTTTCAGTTCATTTTCAGACATTTATTTTTATTTAATTACTTATTTGCAGTTTTGTTCTTTCCCGTTTCCAAATTAAAAATTGCAATTTAAAATGCACACAAAATTACACATGTATTAAATCCAAATTGGGAACTCAGGATGTGGCCTGCAATGTAAATCCCACTTTTCCCATGTGGGTTTTTGTACCTAGAGCATCATGCCCAGAATCTCTCTGTGATCCCCCACAAGGTATTTAACAGGTTAAAAGAGACACAATTGCTGCTGCGTGCATGCTGTGCTCAAATGAAAAGCTGTACTGCCGCTATGACACGCTAGGGACGGACATATATCATGATGTACTTTGAGCTGTCACGTTGGGGGCACAATATTGTCCAAGTATATTGTCAGCAGTCCTACCATTGTGTAGAAATTCAGTGCAGTACTGAACGGTATTAAAAGCTGCAATATCGATTGGTTGGTATTACTTTATCATTTGCCCGCTAAATCAAAAGCATGGTATCTCGTGATAAAAGAGCACATCTGTGCTATTGATCTGAACAATAGAAAAGTCAGTTGTGTCTATTTTCAATCAGCTTACCGTATTTGCCGAACTATAAGGCGCACCTAAAAACCTAAAATTTTCTCAAAAGCTGACAATGCGCCTTATAGTCCGGTGCACCTTACATATGGACCAAATTCCTAAATTTAAACTGGCCAGAAGCATTGCGTCATGAAATCAATCATAAGTGGCCTGCTGAAGACTATGAATCATGAATCAAAAAGACTATGGATCATTATTTTGTGATTATAAAGTAATTTGTTGCGTCTGAAGTTGAAATAAAAATGATACATTGGAGAATGATTTGATTTGGATAAAAAATCTGACATGATGGTGCACCTTATAGTCCGGTGCGCCTTATATAAGGACAAAGTTTTAAAATGGGCCATTCATTTAAGGTGCACCTTATAGTCCGGTGCACCTTATAGTCCGGAAAATACGGTACTACCTGTTGAAATGTAAACCAGGGCCAGTGCTACGTTTTCCTTGGAGGCAAAATACCAAGCATCACATCGTCCTTTTGACTGACACACCACACATTCAAACCATTGTGGTCAAATGATAAAGGGGCTCACTTGAGCTTTTGCCACCTGGATGTAGGTGTGACACCATGGTGAAAAGGTTTGTACGCAACACCTCTCCCAGGCTTACCACAAGTCTCGTCACAGTACCCCATCTGCGCTGCTCCCTCCTATTCCGTCTTTCTGTCTGTCACACGCAGACACCTCTCGTCTTTCTAATATAATCAGTGCAGAGCGGAGATAGGCGGTTGAGTAACATCTGCTGTGGAGACTGAGACATCTCTGATCCTATCATAACCTCAGCTCATTATATCGATGCGCATAAGGTCGCATCTTGCGCTCATTTGGAAACACTGTGGCAGAAGGCGACAGATTTACAAATACCGCCCTCCCCCTGTACACACACTCACCACTGTGTGTGCCAACGATGAAACAAATGCAGACATTACAGAGGAAAGCACTTGATACACTTTGCATAAGACAGATGCAATAAATGAGCATGAGGCGCATAATGAGCATGAGCAAAGGAGTCACCAAGATGATATTGCGGAAATAGAACAATTAGTGAATATTGCATATGTCAGATTACGGCGATAGTTGACACCCTCTGTAAAAAAAAATATATTGCCCTAAATTAACTATTTACTAAAAACATGTTACTATCCTTTCAAACTTATTTAACAATATTGCCTTTACACATAGTTGGCTGACAGATAATTAGAAGAGTCTCCGTAACTTCCACTAACAACCCGGGCTAAACCTAGCTCCAAAAAGAAACGTGTGTTTTTGGCTTCTCGTTTTCCAATTACCAATTTACTCTGTGGAGCAACAAAATGTACTACAACCATCAATACGACCATTTTAACACATCTCTGCAGGTCACAGAGAGTGAGATGTGAGAAGATTGTGGAGGAGAACATCGGTTAGTGTTGTGGCAGATTTGTGGACCCAAATGCAAGGAAGCGGGGCAGGAGTGCAGGATAAAAGTAATTTAAAAAAGGGACCAATAGACAAAACAAGATATTGGGATGAATACAAGCTTAACAGGAATCCAAAACAAAGGGAAAACAAAGTATCATATTAGACACCAGCATAGTTAAACAGGAAAATCAAACCAAATTCTAAATCAAAACCAAACAAGCAAACAAAGAACTTCGCTACCTCTGGTTATTCCGATCTGCGCTAGTCCTCATTCAGCAACTATTCCGGTCCTTCAAAACAGCACTTCGGTGCAAAAAAATATTGTCCTGAAGCGAAAAACTTTTAGTGACATCATTTATTAATCAACTTTGACTTCACTTTAATCACATAGTTGACTAAAACACCTAATTTACTGCTATGGTGAAATCTAAGAGCATTTTAAAAAGAGCACCAAAAAAAAATCAAAAATGTTTTTCAGAGAATAAATTGAGGGTGAATTGTGAACCTCGAAGATCCAATATTTCTATATTTATTTACTGTATTCGCTCTCCAAAAGCACTATGGACAGCATTATGAAGTTATAATCACATATTCTCTTTTCAGTTCATATGTGTTCGCACAAAATTCCATCCTAACACATGTTTCGCACACGAGCACATGTCCAGAAAATAATAATCTGGAGTATTATGCGCATAATTTATTATACAGCCCCGATGAGAGAAGTTATGTCTTTGTCTAGATTTTATGACTCAAAAAGCTAGTTTGACTTTTGCTGGAAAAGAGGACATTTTTCATGAGCTCAGAAGAGAGGTAGTGGACAAGTCTTGTCTGCTACTCTGGGCGGCAAGATTTATTGAGGTATACGACCCCTGTTAGGCAAACCGTTGATAAACCCAGGGAAAGAAAACCAATCTGAATAAAACAGAAGGTTTAATACTATGTGCTAGATAAACATTTAAAAAAAAAAAAAAAAAACATCACTCTTCTTCTCAGATGCAAAGGTCATGTCTACAGTCCTGGGGTTCATTAGAAAAAAAAATACATTAATCAGGTCAAATTAATATCGTAATTGGTTGAGTGAAGTAGTTCTTTTTAATTCAAGTTGACAACCGACTGCATGCTCCGCAGGCGTCATAAATCATGACAGAACGGAATGCAAAAGCAGGCAACATTTTTATTTTAATGCCCATGGATACATTTGACTTTAATTTCTCGAGTA
Organism: Syngnathus floridae; assembly: GCF_059516105.1. Lineage (NCBI taxonomy): Eukaryota > Metazoa > Chordata > Actinopteri > Syngnathiformes > Syngnathidae > Syngnathus > Syngnathus floridae. The sequence goes on along the minus strand of NC_142418.1, from coordinate 7,593,193 downwards.
AAAGAGGACTCAAATAGACATTAACCTATTTCTTTGAAAGTACGCTACAACTGTGCAAGCGTCTTTTTTCTAAGTGTATCCATGAAGGTCCCTCATTGAGGTTTGTTCAATACCTGCTGTCCTCATTTTTGTGACTAACCTTGCATTGGCCCCCAAAATGCCCTTTGTTCCTTTAATTCACCGCACCAGAAACACAATTTAACGTTCTCTGAAGCAATTTATTTGATAAGGGCAACAAACTAGCTTTTTTATTCACTTATAAATACACAAAACAAAACAAAAACAATATGTCATACCCATTTTAGACATCCAAAAAGGATTTTTTTGCTGAGGGTGTTTGTTTCCTGTAATCAATGGCCGAAAAGGTTCTTCAAGTAGGACGATTGGTAACAGCTACATTTGAATGTGCAATGCTGCTTTTTTCCGTCATCGATGCAGGCAGCATCAGTTCATTTCTCACCCAATGACTGTGTGAAGGTGACAGTAAATGCTTGTCTGTTTTCATATGTGCCCCGTGACTGACTGGTGCGGATATAGTCGGTCTTTCACCCATTGGATACGCTCAAGACCCTGAACAGGGATATAGGAATTGAATGGAAACATGGATGAATATTTTTAAATAAGTCTCTGGCTGACATTTTATGTCACAAGATGTTCTCAGGGGTAGACAACATTGACATTGGAGCGTGAAACAGAAGCAGTTGCCGACATTCCTCTGGGAGATTTCAGCAAGGCTCTGCCACAAGGCACCCAGAGCGCCTCTCATATTTTTTTTTTTTCATCACCGTCCCTCCACTGTGGCGTTCTCGCTGGCCCTTTGCCATGCCAGTCTATCAAAGTGGAATATAAAAATCAACATGTTCTTTATCTGCCCGACCTCCACGTCTAGCGTTTGATAAGCGACGCGCTTGCTCGGCACACTCGTTATTTTCTGCACCCACCTTTGTTTGTTGAATGATTGAATAATCCAGTTGCGTTGTTCCTTTGACCATGCAGAAAAATATATTTAAACTATTGAGTTCTTCTATGTGTTTGTTCTCAGGTTTTAATGAGGTATTTTCCTCTTTGCTCTGCATTAATCAATAAGCCTTCATTCTCTTCTTCCTGGACTCACTCAGCTTCTTATATTGATGGCCCTCACTCGTTGTCTTAATCCTCCTATTTTATGTTTTTTTTCTTCTTGGCTTCGTGATGACAAAACTTGCCAAATGTGAATGGATGTGAGTGGGTGGAGGCTTTACAAGTGTGTGTGTTAATGATCTTTTAGGCCATTACTGCTTTATGTGAGTATTGCTTTGTTGTGTAAGGGAGAAAGCGGCATGCTCTGAATGGACCATTGATTTCAGGCTTTAGGAGCCTTTTTTTTTTTTTTGCATGCACACACAAGAGAGTCTGGGCTTTAGTCGAGCTGATCTCGTATTTCCAGTCCATATGTGCTTGTCTTTTGGGGATTTTGTGAAAAATGGTTTAAAAAGAGATAAGCACTGCATTAAACATGAGAACCTGACTATGTTCTAGCAAAATGAGCTTGAAAAGACGATGTACCATGAAAAAATGTTTTAATATGACATCATTTTAAACCATTCAAGGAATATGTATACGTATATCATTATCAAGATAATACATTTGTTTGTTTGTTGTCTAAAGTAAAGCATGGGAATGATGCCCAGGGAGCTGCCCATGGGAGAAAAAAAGAATTATTGGTATCGACTATTTTAATGCCATCGTAGAATATGCGGCATTAAAGTAAATTGAAGATTTGAAGCCTGTGTTGAGGAAAAATCGATGGTACAATTTATAATGTTGGGTAAAATTGATTTTTGAGGATTTTGAGAATTTTCTGGAACTCACCGTCAAATAAACATTCAAGCAGCGAGTGCAAGGCGGTTTTATTTATTTAGTGCATTTCATACACAAGGTAACTCAAGGTAGCTCTTCAACTGTCCATTAGCTCCTAGAAGCCTGAAATGCAGCATTGTACAAGGCATGTGTCTTTCTCAGCGACTGTGATTATCACATTAGAATTCCCACTTGCAGAGAATTTTATTTCAGCTCACTCTTCTTCTGTGGCACTTTTCAAACAGACAGATTTGAATCCAGCTCTCATCCTCCTCCCTTATTAAAGCTGCAGCCAAGCTGCTGGCTCGTCTTTGGGTCTCCAGTGGTCAGCAATGGTGGTTCACGGTGTGAACTCATTACAGTGAAGGAGCTGAGCCATCCACACTACAAACAGACAGTAGAAGACTAATGAGCAGTTACAGGGAGATCGTTGCGAGCGGCCAGTTAGGGACGGCCATTAACTCAATTGTTTCTCTGCTGAAATTTGTTTTATTTCCTTGCGAACAAGCACTGATCAATTTGAGTATATGACAACTTGCAATAACTCTCTCAGGGCTTATTGATTTAGAATGGTGTGTTTTGCTGTGATTACACAAATTTACAAGTTCCACAACTGTTGAGGAGCCCTTCCATGTCAGGAAGTAAGATTTGATGTTTCTGCAATATTTGGAACCTAATGAAGCTTGCGAATGCACTTTATCTGCTGTAGGATTTCTTTGGAGAATCTAAGATGACTCGGCAATCTATAATACTCCAAAAGACACTTTGAGTGTCTCCCATAGAAAAAAAAGAGCCATATTATATTGGTGATGAACCTTGGTTGACAAGAATCAGCATGTTTGATGGACAAAAATAGATGGGACGGTTAAAATGTCCTTTTACAGATTCATCATCCTTAAGGTCTCTATTTTCATTCCCATGTAGCCCAAAAGTTAAAATTCTAGTCAAAGTGTAAAATAAACCCATAATTGACCAAGGAAAAATAAAAAACAACACAATCGATTTGATTGCAATTCAGTATCTTACGATGGGAAAATGTTTCAATATGGTGAAAAACACTAAAATGTCCATCAAAATGGCATGACATGCGAAAATGTAATTTTTGAATATGAAATTTAATGACAGTGAGCTTGGTAGTCAATGAGTCATTATTGACCCGAAAGGAGCCCAGCAGGTGTAAAAAAAAATTCCAGAAGAGATGTAGAGTTGCCTTGCATGACACCGATTTGAACTCTGAAGTTTGGTGCCACTGTAGCGACACATTTTCCCACAGTCTGATTAAGTACCAAAATGTTGGACTGCATTCATTATCGAAAATGTCGACAAGATTTAATCAAATTCAAGCTGTGTGTGTAGAACAAAGAGATATATACTGCGGGATAGACTCATTAGGCTGTCTTTCCACACACTCACACACATCTTCCAGAAGTCCTGTTATGAATTTTTAACAATCATATCCGTCTGCTCTCCACTGAGGCGTGTTTGAACATGCATTTGCACATACATTTGGCAGTATAAGGTGAAAGATTGCTTTATTGTTTTGAGTACAACATATAAATCAGAAGCTCATGAGATAGAATGATCAAATGATCATATAACCTTATGCAGTGAGAGGATAAGAATTAACTGAAACATTTAAAGAATTATATATTTCGGAAAAATCATATACGTGTATTATGATTTTATAACTGTGTATCCTCAGGCGTATTTTCTGACTTGAACTGTCTGTGCAGTGAATTATTAATGAAAAGGAATAAGTGAGATTTTTATACGATCATCTAGTTCCATCCCACTTCCATGGCCTATTTCATAAACCATCTGCACGCTTACAAAAACATTGGTGAATATTTGAAGACAACCTCTGTGGTGCAGTCTTTGTAATTGATTACTTTGACGTTGGACCAGCGATAGACAAGCTCTTTCTATCAATACGTATGATTTATAAAGTGCAATCATGTCATTAGCTGAATACTGGATTGTGAGTGTTGTAAATGTACGTTTTGGTTTGGAGTAAAATGCTTTTCAGGGGTTAGCTGGGCCAGCAGTGTGCCTTGTAATCTTCTATCCCCCCCTACCACCACCCGTCTGTCTTTGGATCAGTCACTGAAGCGTGAAGTTGTTTGAAAGGATTTGACAAACACAAGCAGAGTGCTGTTGGAAATAACAGAGGATGGAAATGATACCATGGGAAATATGATGAATGGATCTGCTTAGCCATCGTGCATTTTTGTCACGCAATCACATTTGATATTTTCACAATAATTTAAATTTTCTGGCCCAAGATAAAGCTTCTAAATCAGTTCAGCTAAGCGGCCCAGGAAAAGAAAATATTGTCTGACTATAAATAGTATTGTTTGTCTATAAAATTGTCATAAGTACGCCACTGCACGGCATCCATCCATCCATTTTCTGAATTGCTTCACCACCACGAGGGTCACAGGTGTGCAGGAGTCTCTCCCAGCAGTCTTTGTACAGCCTGAACTGGTCACTAGTCAATCACAGGGCACACAAAGGTAAACAACCATTTACGCTCACGGACAATTTGGACTGATCAATCGGCCTAATGTATATATTTTTGGAATGTGTACGGAAACCCACCCAGAATCGAAACCTGCACCTCTGAACTGTGAGGCGAACGTGCAAACCAGTCCTACACTGTTCCACACACTGCATAACACTGTATTTTAATTAACATGTTCCCTGGAGTCACACAAGCCCCCCTTTGAGTGGGGGTCGCTCCACTATATTTGAGAAGGGTAGGATTAAATAAAAACTGAATTCTCAAGGTGTGAATACAGATGGGAATTCTTCTGTCCATGTGCCCTGTAACTGGCTGGCAACCAGCCTATTGTATATCCTGCCTCTCGTGTTAAGTCAGATATCTTCTAGCTCACCCGAGACCCGATCGTGAGGATAAGTGGAAAATGGATGGGTAACAGGAGTGGCACTCCCAGCCTTTATTTAGCAGTGCCCCCCTTGAGTGACAAGCGCCCGGTCAGTAATTCACTCACCTGTGACGTGATTCAGCGACGTGCCATTTTATAGGCTGCAACGCGCACACACATGCACGCACGCACGTTAAACCTTTTCACTCTGACATTATTATGCTGCGCGACGTGGCCTTTTGCCCCACACTCCTGTAAGACCTTGATAGCGTGGACAGTTTGAGTTGTGCAAGAGAGGGATGGTAGTAATATATCTGTGTCTGCAGCTTTTTGTGCACTTTTCCAATAATTACGCAAACCAATGGCTGTGTAGTTCCCCCGACTGAAATCCTTGTCATCCTTCACCCCCCCCTCTCCACTTTCTCCTCTAGAAACTGGCTACAGCTGCCGAAAACTTCCAGAGGAAACATCAGTGGAAGGATGAGTATGAGGTGAGGAAAAATTGTGGCAGTTTTTGTATTATAATTTGTGCATGCATAGAGAAGGTGTAGAGCTTTGTGGCAAAAACTTCAAAAGTTCAGTCATTTCAGTAATATTTACAGAAAAAGGTAATAACATTCAGCTACAAAATCAACATTTCACGCATTCATTCTTGCAGATAACGTGTAGATATTTTCTAATTCTAAACAGCGATTATTTACAAAATTATTAAAAATATACTGTAAGGATGTTAAAATAATGTGAAATTTGAAAATGTATCTGTTTTTCATTCAATGGGGGAAGACTAACAGTTTAGGGGAAGACATTGTAGAAAAATAATTTCATAAATGCAAGTATAAAATACAACGACCACTGGAAAGAACCACCATCACTTATGCTGCATTTTCATTAAATTTAAAACTATTTAGGCCATTCATGCTTTAATATTTTCAAAACATGATAAAAGTGGTTTTAAAGAGAAGTAATATTTTGCTAGTAGAACATAAATACAATTGTCATCAGCATAGGAAATCCCATGCTTGGAGATGGAACCCATAGACAGCAAATGCAAGAAAGGCAGGGGTCCAAAAATTGAATCTTGCGGAACCCCATAAATCATTGAACCCCATAAATCATTTTAATCACATTAGTAACATCATCAATAAAGCAGAATATATAAATTAAATGTGTTTTATTATTCATTGTTTATTGCACCTCCCAATTTCTGTTTTCATGTTCAAAATAAACATTCAACAACCAAATATCTCAAAAGAAAGATGCACACCAAAGGAAAGACACACATGCAGTTCATATACCGCTACGGATGGACTGTATTTCATCATCTCAGTTGCTTTAATATGGCAGCCTAAGTGTGTGCCTTACACAGTGATTGCAGCCCCGTCAGTAAATATTGCACATAACCACGCATTAGGACGCTCGTTGCCAGCGCCCTCGCGTCCGTTACGATAACTGAGGCCATCATTTTGTTCTTGGCAAATTATGGTGACCTTTTTTGTTTTTCTCTTGTGCTTGTTTGCAGGATGATGAAATTGCATACTACAATTCCAAGGACAACGTAAGTGTTTTCCTTCGATCAACACTGTAGACGGACTAAAGTATTGGGAGAACTCTTCTTGGAAGACCGAATGTTGGATAGTGGGAGTTTGTTCTCTACTCAAATGACCCCAAAAATGTGATTCATTACTAGTTGAGTAAGTCCAATTGCCACTTCGAACTCCTGTCCAATTGCCAATTTAATAAACTCGATTCCTCAACCAGACAAAAAGTGTTTAATGCTCTATAAAAGCAGAAAACTATTACATCATCTTCCAAAATTCTTTCACAAAGGTCTTAGTGCCATGAGTGATGGAAAAACAAAACAAAAAAAAAAAACGACCAACTGACTGAGCAGTTTAATCAGAACATAAGGAATGCAAAGACTCAATCAAAGAAGAAATCAAACAATCCCACATTTATATCAATAAGTGTGTCCCAAGACTTTGGTCATTCTTTCAAGCAATCCTGATGCGACCCAGTCAAGAGGTTGAACTCCCTTTCACATTGGTATCCTCCACCTCCCCCTTTCATCTTCTAGCGTTTCACTCTTTTCTTGTACCTCTTTCATGTAACATTCAAGCCTTTCTTCTTTTCATCTTATTTTGTTGCCTCTATTTTATCCCTCCTCACGCCCCCCTCACCCTTTGTATTTTACAGGTGAAGAGGTTCCTGCCATGGTTCCCCTCTAATTGACAGATGAGATAGATGAGGCAGCTGTATTGTTGCTTTATTAGGAAGCAAGTGTTCACACTCTTACTCCCGCACTCCCTCTTTTTTCCTCCCACCTCATTGGCCGTCATCCACATCTCAATGCAGGCTGTCATTGATGCAAGACTGCATATTGTCTCCTCATCTTAGCAAAGTCATAAAAATATAAACCATAGTCAGCCAATAAAGGCAAATACTACTTTAATCTTTCATGTTTTTCTTCAATAGCTGGATTCAAATGAAACCGAGGGACGCAAATCTCGTCTCCGTCCGGACTTTAAGGAGGATCCGTCTTTTCGACGCCTCACAGACCACAGCCACACGGCCGTACACATCCCCACCGACATCTACGATGGCTGTGAGTGCACACGCGCACACGCAGTGTAACCATGGATACAGCTGACACACGCAAAAACTGCTTTCAAAGATGTTATTGCAGGTTATGCCTGTGCCAAATTTGCTTTTGGCTTCATAGATGACAATTATCCAAAGCTGGAGGTAATGATACTGGGTTTTTGAGTTTTGTTTGTGAATATTTAGTCACCTCTCTTGGGTTTATTTCCTTCCTACTGTTGATATAAGTGTGTAAATTCAAGTCCAGCATAAAAGCAAGATTTAAAGCAACATAGAAATGTAGGGAATAGATTTTGAACCAAAGGAAGCAGGACCAGCCCAACATGACTACCAACAATGACTCGACATAGACTGTCAGAAAGGCAGACAAGACAAAGAGGCGCATGAGGGATTGGAGGAAGCTGATTAGTTGATAAAAGGAATAGACGATGAATGAAGAGAACAGGTGGAAGTAGGTCCATCCATCCTTCCTGAAAATATGGGACAGAGAGAATATTACAAAACAAGAAAACTACTGTAATTTCTGGACTGTAAACCGCGCCAGCTAAAATTAGGGGAATATCCTGTTTTGTTCATATATAAGACGCACTGGACTATAAGCCGCAGGTGTTTGAAATATAATGTCCTCATTTCTATTACCTGTATTTAACAAACAAACCATTTTAAAATATCATAAAATTTATGAAAAATCCAGATAAACCGCACCAGACTGTACACCGCAGGATTCAAAACTTAAACAGTAGCGGATTATGATCACGGTAATTCTAATTTTAAAAAAAGTCAACAAAATCAGTTCATGACATGCTTAAGAATTTATCTCGCTTTATAATGTGTACATTAAAAGAGATTAAACTTTGATAAAACTACAGTTTTATGTGTAACCAAATCCATTTCTAACGGTTTCAAATGTAAAAGGGTCAATTGAATTCAACAATTTTATGAAATAGACAAAAGACATCAACAATAATCACAATTCACCATGTCCAAGGGCAAATCACATTTCGTTTAATAATTCACCACAATAGGTGCACCTATTGTCCTTAGTGACACACTACATTCAGGCCTCTGAGCAGTCTTTCGGCTGAGCTACTGTCGGCATATCTCCTGTTATGACGACTCTTCCAATGTTTAATAGCTCACTGAGTATAGGAAGGCTCCGGTCTGGTGCTTTCTTTTATTCTCTTTTATTTCTTGACACTGCAAGAGTAGTTCTTTTTGTTCATCTTTTATTCCTCCACCCCATCTGTTTTGAGTTTGCTGGTGTATCAAGGTTACACAAAACACCCGTCAATATTTTCACCAAAGTAAAAGAAGAGCAAAAATGAAATGTTCAGCTGCATACACAGCAGCTTTGAAGTTTGAAGAAACAGGAGTGCATCACAGTGTGTATGTTGTCATTAAATCATCAGCATTTGTGGATGATCAGCTAACCTGCCAAATTTGTAAAGCACACGCAAATTTGTCTTTGAGGAACAATTTCATCAGGTGGCCCTTTATTTACTGTCAGCTACTCAATAACATTGTTTCTGTATGACACACATTAAGAAGGCAACATCTCCGAGACGGCTGTTTGAACTTCACTTCTTCTGGTTATTGGCCGTGCACGAATATCAAAATGAATACATTTAAAATCATTCCCAAAGCCACATGTCACGGGACAGACAGGACAGGCGGGGTTCGGACATTGTCGATCGAGGCAGGCAGGCGTTCAGACGTGGTTGGTCAGTTTGCGCTGAAACAAGGTCGGCAACTGGAAGCAAGCACAGGAGAACAAGCACAAGGAGCAAACGGGTGGCATATGGGGACGACCTGACAAATGGACAAATGTCATGCAATGAGCGCTGATTGCTCTGGGGTTGTGGCTGTGACCGATGTAAACAGAAGCAGGGCGCTGACCAAGGTGCTAGAAAAGCAGGCGTGTGACACGTATTAAATTGATTGCCGAAAGAAGGACATTTTCATTATAATTTAGTTATGGAAACGTTAAACCTTTCAGTTTTTAGCAACGAAAATGCTTTTTCAACCCTACTTATAGTTATTTTGTTAGTTTTCGTTTACTGAAATAACCTTGCATGTGACGTCAGAGTGAAAAAGGTCTATTATTTTGCGAACATTTGACATCTGAGTCATGTCCTCACAGTCAAATAGCACTCGGTCGGGAGTGTCACCAAACCTGTTAAGACCTTTGGAGCATGGGTGAGGAAACTCATTTTTCTTGGCATGTGAGATCTGATGTACGTGTGGGCGACCTGTGTGGCACTGGGACTTGCTGCATTCAAGAATTAGTATACTGTTAATGGCGAAGTGTCAGCATTCACACGAAGGAAGGGGACTGTGGAACGGATTAATGTCCTGCTGTGGATGCATCTGGCCCCGAGGTTAGACCCCTGACCTCTTTTATTAGTCGTCACACTTAGTAGGAAATATAGAGGCACATATCCTTTGTTGTGCATTTTGGAATTTGTGTGTTAGCCCGGGCTTGGACCTGTCTTGACCTTGTAGTTTTTTTTTTTCATTTCTGTGTCAAATCCCTGGTTCTATTCCGGGCCGGGTGCCATAATACTTCACACTCAAAGATACCATGCATTGCTTGCGAGTAATGAATATCAGAGCTGCTGGAATCCATCCAGGACTGAGGGATATGCTACCTTAATAGGGACAAAAGTCTGTTTACATGGTCACATCATGAGATTTTTTTTTTGTGTGGACACCAAAAGAACTCACGGACACTACATAACATTAATTCAGCGGATATTCTGATCAGGGGGAACTGAATGACACGAATGCATAAGATTTCCTGTATAACATTTTTGGGTAATGCACCATGTGGCTTGTGCTTGAAGAACCTCATTTAGCCTCAGCCAAAGTTTTAGCAACCCCACCAGCCGCCTAGCTTTGTGCAAACTTTGTTTTTCTTTCTGTCAGAGGAGAATGAGAAGCCCTTCCTCTTCTCAGCACGAAGCAAATTTCCCCCTGCTAACCACAAATACACGTAAAACATGCGAGCTGAAGCGATATTTCGCTTTTAGTTTGAAGCGAGCTTCAGGCAAAGCTGCCTGAGATGGAAAAAAAGCCGATGCGCCAATTTTTTCACATAGTTTAAAATCACTGTTCAATTTAAATCCCAATGTGAAGTTGAAGGATACCTTGTAACTGTTGTAATACTTTTTAGCAATTGGCGAATTGTTTACACGTCTACACTTTCACGACATGAATTGTAAACACGATTTTATGAATCAGAGAAATACATTGATTGATATGAATGTAGAAGATATTCTGAATGTACTGTATGCAGTGTGTCTTTCCATATGTGTAAAACTCATTTTGCTCAGAGATTCTGCCTCAATCTTACACGTAGCAATGCTACAGGTGTGGCGTTTGGCACTTGTGATGAAAACAAATTGTAGGCACACATTAGTCTGCATGCAGGCTGGCTGCCGGCCTTGCACATATTTTTTTTTCCTCTTTTTTGCACCAAACATTCACCTTCACCACAGAATATATTTTTGTGAGCGCTCGGAAGTGAAAAGAAGACATTTGTACGCTGTTGAGGCTTCAATTTGATCTCCACCCCATAAATGTTCCAGGAATAGGCTTTTCTCGGCCAGGGGGGTGAAATTGGATTTTCTGGTTAAAGTGGGAGGTGGGCTCCACAGAGAGATTTGGCAGACACGGTCATAGTTATTAACCACGTTCAGTCAGTTAGTCATCCAATTCATGTTATTATAGTCACCAATGGTTTGAATTAATACCTGGCTTCAATGCAAAATCCATGCAATATAATGAGTACGTGTTATCCTGATTATATGCTAAGTTTTTTTATTCTATTGCCCCATTGTTACTTTTAGCCTCACGCAATTTGAAATTTTCTCATTATGCACTGCTGGCTGTAGTGATATTTTATCTCACCCCATTTAAAATTCCCGACTTAATGAGGTAAATGCATAATGTGCACACTCGCATGCACACACTGACACACACACAGAACACACACACACACACACACGTATGTTTCAATTTAAAAACAATGCAATTGCCAGTCTTGGCAAAGCGAGGCTTCATTAACTTTTGTTTCGCGAGGCGTGCATGCAAATGTCGCTGTTTGCCACATCAATGAGCCACGTCACAATCAATACAATAAATAGCCATCAATTTCACTCACGTACAATTTCAAATTTAAATTTAAAATCGAGATGAAAAAAACATTTTACTCTATGGAGATTGTCGTCCGTGCCAAAATTAAGAATAAAAAGCCATACACATACAGTATAACGACTGAGTGTCCTTAATGACATTTGTCAATATGTCACATCATCATTACAGAAAGGCCATTAACAAATGACATTGAATTGGTAAAAAAAAAAAAAATGGGATTAAATATTTAACATATCACTTTTGTTTCATTAATTGGCAATCTAACTTATTATATCATATTTGAATTCATTTATTTTGAATTATTTATTTATTTTCCTCAGTATTGGTTTAATTTTGGCAGCAACAAAAAACACAGAAAATGTTTTCTTGTCATGTTTTCCATCCATGCATCACAACAACATCAAGAAATTAATCTCAGAAAATGAATATTATTTTGAAAATGACCAATGCTGATTATTACCTATTATAGTTTTAAGGGCACAGAGTTTGATACAGCTCTTGTCTGAGATTTTGCGAGGAAGTGTCGGTTATAACAATGCAATGTTTAACGTAATCCCTACTGTCAGGCAAATGAGGCACGTGCAAATATCATATCCTCAGTGGCAGTAAAGAGACTAAAAATGAAGAAGAATGGAAAGGGGGGGGGGGAGGTGTAGTGAACGGCTGATCCATTTTGGGGGCGGCCAGTGTTGCGGCCCCCTTCATCCATCATTGTGAGTGTTACGTGGCTCTGGGCTGTCCAAGTGCTGTGTCACTGCATCCATAATGCCTGTTGCCTCCCACAACACACACTATCAATCAGCCGCTATCACACACACACACACACACATGCACACGCATACACACACAGGTTATAAGCTATTTCAAGGTGGGAAATGAACAGGTTCATTTTTGAGTGGGAATACAAATGTGTTCATCAAAAATACACGCGAGTTATTCCTCACTTCGTAGAACCTTATAAATTATAACGATGTGTATTTTTACTGAGATTTTCACCAGAGCTCAGTTGTTCTTCAATTGCACCACAAATATAAAAAATATATAGTTATATACATTGTTTTTGACCAAAGCGAAAACATTGAGAAAACAGTGAAGGACTTGAATGATGTTGTAGTCGAATACCTTAAATCTCCATTTAAAAGATTTTATAGTCATACGGAAAATAGAAAGCACACTTCTGGCGCTAGATAGCAGGCTAGCCACTGTTTTGCCAAATTACTCAGAAATAAGTGATTTTACAACTTTACGTTATTACATTATATACATCTGTAAGGAATTGTCTTTCGCAATCCTGTGAAGGTTTGCATCAAGTTCTGTCCCTGGAGGCAGTCTTGGCTCTTCTCTGTCCAATTATTTACGACATCTGTTTGAGTTATTGTCCTTACTGACACATTCGTTCGTTTCAAGTCATGGAAGTACCCTGGTGTCTGTTTACAAACAAAGTGTCCATCACAATCTCTCCTTTGATTTTAGCAACCATTGTCCTGAACGAGCTGAACTGGACCGAGGCACTGGAGGACGTGTTTAAGAAAAACAGAGAGGATGATCCCACACTTCTTTGGCAGGTGTTTGGAAGCGCTACCGGTCTGGCCCGATACTACCCAGGTAGGCAAAAAAAGTAGAGAGAGGTTTTTAAATTAAGAGCAATGTAGTAGGTATTGAGGATTGTTAGGCTCGCTGATGAGCATCTACGAGAAGGGAGGGCTGCACTGCTGTGGGAGTCGACTTCAGTCTCAGCCAATCAAATTGGCTCCTTACATTCAATTTAGGATGATTTTGGCAAAGTTGGTAGAGCAGGTCGTTCAGTGACCAAAGGGTCAGCGGTTCTAATCCGACTATCATGCGTTGAACAGATAGCTGTGCTGCCCAGTGAGATGACTTGAAAAATATTATCCAGTGATTCAGAAGATCTGATGCCCGCTGTTGACATATTTGGTAATGCAATATGTGCTAGACCAGCTGTCAACCCTGCACAGACACTCAACTTGGTCTAAGCAAGCATGAGAGTAAGATTGCACCTCCTGGTACCAAATTTTCATTCCCAACATGGTGGAGACCATTGTACCAAATACAACTCACCAGAAAAGCTTTCAGGATTGTAGCCATATGCCTGAACCACTTGATCTGGCTCCGTTCCATTCAGACGGGAAATTGATCTACTCGGATTTTCTCTCCCTACACCAAATCCTGACATTTTGAGTGTTTGTTTTTATATTCAGATGACCTTGACCCTCCAGTCACCATGTCTGCAATATGCTCATATTACTACTCACAAAGGCTCAACGGAGAATCCCTTATAAAACACAGTCCGATATGAAACAATTATGCATGCTTAAGCTTCATTGTGTTTTCTATTCATGACATCGTCTGTGCGGCCTCACGAGAGTGGTTGATGTGCAATATTCTGGAATGATCACTGGCTTTGACTACTTTATTACCCTGTGTTTTTAAATACTACTTAGCATGCATGAAGAGCGGGTTCACTCTCTCATGCGTGCTCATTTCCATGCTTCCCCACACTAATACCAAACTGATGATTGTCAAAGCAATTAAATGAAGTCTGCACGTCCTGTCATGATTTATATTCTGGGTTCTACAAATTAATGATATGCGAGAGGGTATCCAGAAATCTGCCAGTTTTTGGAACCATACAGTACATGGCACATCTTGACATGAAGATTGTTGTAAATAAAATGAGCAATTAGTGATTATATCTAATGCTGCGAGACAGGTGTAATAAAGACACTTTTCATGTTCTGCAGCATCTCCATGGATGGATGCTCGCAAGACACCCAGTAAAATTGACCTGTATGATGTACGCAGGAGACCGTGGTAAGAGAACGCACGACATCATTGCTTGCTGCTTGGCCAGGCACAAAATGGCTCGTTGATTGACTGTGAAGGTGACAACTTTGATTTCAAACTAGGGTTAGGGTTTTGAACTAGGGTTAGGATTTCTAACTAGGGTTTCAAACTAACGTTAGAGTTTCAAACTAGGGTAAGGAGTTCAAAGTCGGGTTTCAAACTAGCGTTAGGGTTTTAAACAAAAATTCAGGTTTCCAAGTAGGGTTTCAAACTAGCGTTAGCTTTCAAACTAGGGTTTTGAAGTAAGCTTTCTAACTAAGGTTAGGATTATAAGATAGGGTTTTAAACTACATTTAGTGCAATTCAAATGAAGGTTAGGGGTTCAAAGTAGGGGTTCAAATTAGGGTTAGGGTTTCAAATCAGGCTTAAGGTTTCAATTTGGGGTTTCAAACTAGAGTTAGGGTTTCAAAGTAGGGTTTTAAACTGGGGTTGGTGTTTCAAATCAGGATTCCAAATTAGGGTTAGGGTTTCAAATTAGGGCTTCAAACTAGAGATGGGGTTTCAAAATACCATTTCAAATATGGGTTTAAAATTAGTTAAGGTTTCAAAGTAGGGTTTCAAACCAGGGCTAGTATTTGAAATTAGGGTTTCGATTTAAGGTTAGAATTTCAATGTTCTGTGTCTGTCCGATTGATTCCAGCATTCACACAACAACAACAAAGACAAAGTTCAGTGGAATTGGAAAAAAATGAATGTGCCATTTGTTGTGTTTAAAAAAACATTACCCAATATGTTGGTAGCTGGAGCGCTTAATAGCATATCCATTCATTCCACTGGGGAAAGATGATTGGTGATACATGTGATTTGTGCTACGGGATGCTAGGAAGTGAATTAATCTCGTAAATCAAGTTACCACTGTGCTGACTGGTTAAGTGTGTGTGCAGGTACATCCAAGGAGCTGCCTCACCCAAAGACATGCTCATCCTGGTGGACGCGTGAGTTACGCTAATGTCATTGATCTGTCTGTCCCCTTATGATTTACCCTGATCATATTTCATTTGTCGACTTCTCCGTGCCCTCTAGGCTACCCTCTTGCCTTCCATCGCTCTTATCTGACAAACACAAGTGCAGCAGACTGATGTTGTCTTGTGGCTTTTGCAGGAGTGGCAGCGTTTCCGGCCTGACACTCAAACTGATCCGGACGTCCGTTAGCGAGATGCTGGAGACCCTGTCGGACGACGACTACGTCAATGTGGTTTATGTGAGTTCTGATTCAGATGCTTTGAATTTACGGGGACAATTTTTTGGTCATTTACTTTATTTTTTTGCCAATTTTGGCTATATTGAATGGAGAAAAAGGTGCTGTTTGTACAAGATGAAACGCTGATATTTTTCGGAAGGGTCTTTTCTTAAGGGTTCTTAAGGGTTAAGCTTACACGCAAGCAAAGCCACTCCACCCCACTATTGGTTTGTCACACACACACACGCGCACGCACGCACGCACGCACGCACGCACGCAAGTGGTTGCCAGAGATGGATGAGTTGTAATGAAGTATAGATTTTTTGCCACGTCTGGCCACCTTCAAGCAGGCCTTTAATGAAACGCCTGCTGCTCTATTTGGTGTACTGGATGAAACTTGGCACTCTCTTCGCCGCCCCTTCTTTTTATTTACTGCATGCACAAAAGTATTGTGACATCTAGCCAACTTTCCCTGCCACCTTTGCGTTCTACTAAACTAATTAAACCTCAGTTTGGAGCAATTTATTTGTCATTTCAAATACGTCTCCCCATTTATCTCTTTGCATCAATGACCAATATACGTATGTATGTGCACATGTACAGTTCTGCCACTTTCCCTTTTTCATGTTTTGCCATTCTATCCCTTCACTTCTTTTGTCATCGAGCAATCACTCCCAAGACTCGCTGTACTTTCATTTCTCGAAACCTTCCAGACTTGCGATTAAGCGGCCAAAGAACCAATCAGGAGGCTGAGTGGTTTGTCGATAGTGGTGGGCTGCCATAGATGAGGTGCTTGTGATGAAGCCTGCAGATTGGAACTTTGTACTCCCACTGGGAAGCTTTGCTGTTCTGAAAACAATGTGTCGTGGTTCTTAGTGGACGTTGATTCTAAGAAGACCTTTACCGTCCATTTGGCTCTGTTTGTAAGAATTGAGCAGACAAAGTTTCATCTGAACACTCGCAGATATCTGGGTTTATTTAGTAAGGAAACTATTCATGTTAAATCAGTAGCTCTTTAACTTCTGACACCAAGTAAAAAATACTGAGCTCTCCAAGTAATGACTCAAGATATAAGTGACTGCATTTTCAAGTTTATCTTGATATGAGCCGCAATTCTATTAGAAAACAGGAAATTAATTAAGGTCACACTCATCAGAAGTCATCATTTTGTCTGGAAGTTACTGTCTCAGTACGTCTGTGTTTTCATTCGCGGGGTTGCTCGAAAACCTCTAACACTGGTGTGTGCCACCTGGAGGTGTCAGGACTTGACACGGCGTCATTAATTTCGAATGGTAGCAATGAATTCTCTCACATTAACAGCAGCCAAGGGACCAAGTTGGCATTTGGTCAATGAAGACACTCGCGCACACACATATGCACGTATGCACTCCCTCGACAGCTGTTGTAGGTCAGCGGAACGCCTGTTGGCTAGTCCTTCCTATTCTTCACTTGTGCTCATTTTTTTTTCCTTTTCACACGTTTTCATTTCGCTCCTACTTTTGATGCCGTCTGTTCACTTGAAACCTGGTTTCCTAAATACTTTCAGATCTAGTCAAAGTAGTTAAATACATTATATAGTCCCGGAAGATTGATATGTACCATCCACACATTAGTGACACACATCATGAAAAAGAATACAGCTGCTTAATAAAAAAGGTACCTGGATCCCTTGGGAAATCTTGTCAGTCTCAATTCAACTCAACTTTATTTACATAGTTTATAGAGTGCAGCTGTAACAAAGCACTGAAGACAAAACATAAAATAATAATCATCAAATCATAAATAACCAAACAACACCTCCTATCAAAATATACCATAGCTACCTTCAGATAGGCACTTAGTGCAGACGGGCAACAATGAAGACTCACTTAACCAGTGGGCTCGTAGATACATATTCCTCAAATCCGACAAATTGTCTTCATCAGTTTAGTTTTATTTAATTTTTGAGTCCAACACACTGCCATTTAGTCTTTTAAAACTGTATGTCTTCAGTTCCATGTTTGACAAACCACTGATGAGGTCTTTGACGATTGCCCCTCCCTGCACCCCTGACTGCATAGTCACCATCTGTGTAAACATGACATATCTCATAACATAATCTCATTTATTTCGGCACACTATGACACCCTCCCAATTGCCCCATATTCACTACCCACACACCCTTTCCTCCTCCTCCTTTTAATAGATTGCGGCAACATGGGCCATTATGCCTAACTCTGTTTTGTTTGTGTTCATCTATTTGCTGTCTTCTTGATTTAGTGTGTGTGCCTGTGTGTGTTTTGTCAGACAATGTGATCATGGCCTTTCAGTCCAATAGAGATGTGTTTGTCTGTATTTGTCAAAGGAGATGCTGCTTCAAGGCTTCCCGTTGGACAAGCACACAAACTCGCGCGTAAACCCACATGGGCGAACACACACACACACGCACACTGTATTTTGGATTGTTTCTGCATGACATCAAATGCATGAAAATATTAAACAGGGTTTGTGGATCCAGGTAAAAAAATAAAAATCCACGCACCTTATCATCCTAAAACTAATTAAACAAAACTACATCTGAATGGCATGTGAATCAAAACATTATACATATCTCTGAGACATCAGTTGGGAATGTTATGAAAAAAATAAAGGAATGAAGCCATCATGTTTAACAGATAAAAGACTTGTTTTGTCATAACAAAGTTTATTACTTTGTCTTTCTCCAAGATAAGATCGTAATATTATGATATTACGTCTTTCATTGCCAGCCATTTTTTAAAATAGAGAGTCTCTTGAAAGCCAAACAATTTTACAGCATTCCGATTGATTTTTAAGAATCTCTGAATATTAATTGCGTTTTGTGACACAGAAACTATCAAACGTGTAGTTTTAGTATTTTGCTGGTAGAACTGGCCATAATGAGACATTTGCGCCTTTGTGCGCTGTTGTGGGATGGGAGTAGACTTTTCACGGTCAACCCTCGTGGCATCCCTCATTTGCATTAAATTAAGGGAAGGCCGGCCACCTAGCACAAAATACATTTTGCCTGACATAATGGAAACAAAAAAAAACCTGGTGGGTAAGGCAGAAACGACTTGCGATAATGCCCTGCATTATCAAGTGCGTCAGGGCAAGGCTGCTTTGTGTGCTGGCATGAGCACAACACGGCCCCAAACATGCTGGACTAAACTTGGACATATATATATGCACACCAAAAAAAAAAAAAAAAAAAATATCATATGACAACCCAATGCACAATCCAGGGCTCTCTGTTCCCTGAGGTACCACACTTCGACTGGTGTCGATGTCCTTGAGCTGTATGGAAATGAGGCTTCGTCAATTTTTTATTCACCAACAATCAAAACAAAATCAAGACAATGTTGCTGCATAACCATTATTCTATAATGTAGCTGCGATCTTGTTGCCATGGGTACCTAGTCGTGGTGCTCCAAGGATGTGAAGCAATTAGCGAGGCTTGATGAATGTGTCTGTTTTTCCACTGGCTCCTGCAACCAAAACCAGGTGGGAGCGGAATGTGTGTTCGTGCATGTGTATGTTTCACGCTGTATTTCATTTACGCATATGTTGCACATGTGAAAATGTATTCTAAATTGCACCGATCCAAACTGGCACATAAGACCCAGTGTTTTCTCTGATTACAGCAGCGTGTCTTTCGGGTCTGCGTCATTTATTAATTCCTGGCTTTTGTTTCACAGTTCAACACCATGGTGAAGAAGACGGCATGCTTCGACCATCTGGTTCAAGCCAACGTGAGGAACAAGAAACTGCTCAAGGATGCCGTGCAAAACATCACCGCCAAGGGCATCACCAACTACACTAAGGGATTCGAATTTGCATTTGAGCAACTCGCTACGGTAATGTTTAACCGCCTTTCAATATTTCATTTTTAGTCATTTGAATAGCTTTTCAATTTAGCATTATAAGCTTTCTTTTTCTTCAGGGACTAAATAAAATAAATTCACCAATGGAAAATGTTGGTATTTATTGCTTTGGTATTTATTGAATAAACACTTGTTTAATTTTATTTCAGTGTATTTAATCATAGACGACTTCATCTTATTTAGAATTATACTGGTTAAAAATGTTTTTTTTTTTTTTTTACTCTGAGTTGCAATTAAACTTTTTTAGATGCAGTTCTTGCATTAATTTTGATGTGGGTAATGTTTTTTTTATTAATTTTTTATTCGTTTTCAAATGCAAATGACGCTATATTACTACATACTCATGAAAAAGGTGGTAAATGACAGCTGTAGTATTATCCTGATCTTTGCTGCCATCTGCTGGATGCTTTTCTACTAGCACAGTTTATGTCGCATCATGTGGTTTCAGCATGACATTTGACTAACTTATTATATATATCACTCAGAATGGTTTTCATAATATAAAAATTAAAACAAAAAAAATTAACACAATGTAGTCCAAAGTCCAAGAAGCTTCCTGTTTTTGTGTATGAACAGACAAATATAAGCAGAGCAAACTGTAATAAGATCATCATGCTGTTTACTGATGGAGGAGAAGAGCGAGCACGGACCATACTGGAGAGATACAACGCTGACAAAAAAGTTGGTCACGCACATGACAACATATATTTTCTTGTAGTCATAAAGTGTTTGCCTTTATGGGTCATTCCAGAATTGAAGAAAATGTCCATTGAAACAGCAAACTATAAAATATCCCATACACATAATCTACCGTTGATGGCTGTGCTGAATGATTCAAATCATATGTTGATTTATTATTTGTTATCTAACACAACAAAAATGGCCTACAGAGCAGTTAGCTTGATGTCATTACTGTTGAGTTATTTAGCTTTTCCCTTACTCAAGATGACTGAAAAAATAGCAATATTCTGCGTATGATGAGATCCATCTTTAGAGCATAGTTTCTACTATTTAAAACAAGTTGATAAGTAAACTGCACATCATAATGTTTTCTGTAGGTGAGGATCTTCACCTTCTCCGTGGGACAGCACAACTATGATAAAGGACCCATTCAGTGGATGGCCTGTTCCAACAAAGGTGCAGCGCTGTGCACATTCAAAATGTCTCCAATATGCCATCTTCCTTCTGATTTTTTTAATTTACTCCAGGTTACTTCTATGAGATCCCCTCCATTGGAGCCATAAGAATTAACACACAGGTCATTTTAGTTCGTACTTGACACATCATCCTAACCTACTTGCAGACATGAGTCAGTGTTTTTTTTATATTTTATCTTCCCTCACTTTAGGAATACTTGGATGTCCTGGGCAGACCCATGGTTCTGGCGGACAAGCAGGCCAAACAAGTGCAGTGGACCAATGTGTACCTCGATGCACTGGTGTGACATTACTATTGTGCTCTAATGTCTGAATGCACATGATTAAACACAATCATGGCAATGGTGGTAATCTTGAAACTGTAGTCATATTGCTCAACAGGGAGTTTGAAACAGTCCAGAGAACTCTCATTATTTCCACTAAATTTAATTATCACATGTCTGCAGACAGAGCAAGGTGGTTGTTTAATTTTAAACATGATCTGTGGGCAGGCACAAGAAGTAAATTTAGGGTAATATACGGTAACATGTTGTATTTGTGCCTCACTCAGGAACTCGGTCTGGTTATTACCGGGACTCTTCCCGTCTTCAATAAGACCAAAAGCAAAGACGACAGGAACGGCGAGGTGTGGTGAAGTTGACACATAATCACAGATGTGCAGGAGTCAACAGTGGAGGCCAGCTGATGTTTTTCCTCTTTTTTTCTATATTTCAGCATCAAAATCAGCTCATTCTCGGTGTAATGGGCATCGACGTGTCACTGAATGACATCAAGAAGCTCACGCCACGTTTCACAGTGAGTTGAAGTGCATTTTTTTGAGGTTGCATGAAAGCCAGTATAGGGAAAAGTCATCAGAAATGGGAGTAAGTCACATATGTGCAAACGGCAAGCAAGTTACTGCGGAATATAATCAAGAAAGTTGAGTTGCCATCAAATTTCAAGCAAGTCAAGTCATATGACTTGGTTCATATTTGTGATATATTTTTTGGATTTATTCATGGTAACTTACTGATTGTTAAATTTCCCACACGCTATGTTTGCTTCATCAGATTGGTCCAAATGGATACTATTTTGCCATCGATCCAAACGGATATGTCTTGTTGCATCCCAATCTTCAGCCAAAGGTAGGTGTCACCAAAATACACTGTGCTCTTAAGGTAAGCTTCGGATAAATATTTGACGTTGGTCTAAACATAACTATTACCTTACATTAATGTTTTGCAGCATTGTACTCTGGAGGTTAGCCTTGCAGTTCTATCCAAACTTTTTAGACAGACAATTGAATTCATAAGGGTATAAAGTTTTATGGGCTTTTAGCTGAGGAATAAACATTACATGCTAAGTATAGTATTATTGCCAGAATCCCTATGGACTTATTTTTTACGCCACTCTTGTATTTTGACAACCCCACCAACCATACATATTTGAAAGCAATTTTACGAAACACATTATCATGATTTTCCCAGAAAAGGATCCATAACAGGAATCTAAGGCTATATAATAAGTTTGCCGTCACTTTTCATGAGGTGAGATCTTGCAGCGTTTTGCACTTAGTCATTCGGTTTAGTAACCATAGATGAGTATGCTTACAGTATTTTATAGTTGTTGTTTTTTTAGCACACCCTTGTTAGCATTAGATTCATAGTTGATGTTACTCCCAATGTGACTTTTTAGGATGGTGTTTTTATTATGAGACAATTAGGAGAAAAATAGGCCCCTCGAATGTGTCAAATATATTTTCTGTTTCCAACATATTCGCTCTTCTCTGTCTTTGAATTTCTTTCATTAGTTTGTTTTATAGCCTTCCCTGCATTACTTCAAAGTTTGATGTCTTATTCTGTCTCATGCATCGTTGCTCGCGCTTGATCATTTATTCTTTTTTTTTTTCCCCTTCTCTCATTTTCATGCTGAGGTCCATCGTCTTTCATTGCACTTTTTTTCTTTTACTTACCGACAAACGTAAGGAACTCATTCAATTTCAATGTGTCATTGAATATTTCACACAAGTCTTAACTGTGCATTTAATGTGATGTAAGTGAACTGTTTGATATTTTTTTTAGGATATTAATATCCCTTCAACCCATTGGCACTGTCTCATCTGGCACATATACAGGCACTAGAATAGCACCGTCATTCTGCTCACATTTCATTTTATACCACCATAAAAGCACACAGATGTGTTTTTTGTTTTAAACACAGCTCTTTACAGGCTGTCCCAAAAGTCACTATAACCTTCCTTTGTTCTATTTTGTTTCAGGTGTCATTCAAATATTAGCATCTTAGGCTTTGCAGGTTTTGTAAGTCGATCATTCCCTTGCTCAGACGCTGACCAATTGACATTGCAAATTGTCACCCGGCAAGACAAATTTGCTATGACCACCACTGATGAAAACACCAAACATCCAGGGAATGTCATTCATGAGAGCTGCGGTGATTTTGCAAATTTGATGTCTTCTCATAATTTCAAATGACACCTGAAACAAAATAGAAAAATAATGAATTGTATCGTGACTTTTGGGATGAGACCACAACGTTACTTGGAATGAACTATGACTTAAATGATTTTCTACACCGGTACTTGTATTTAGATTTAAACTCCAGGTCAAAGTGCCGTATTTGATATCTGCACTGTTCGGTATCGGATATTCTATTTCCATGTACATTTTAATTGACACTCATCTTTTGTCCAAATAATGCTGGACTTAACTGCACACATATGGATTTTATTCATTGTGTCAGGCATTAAATTCAGTTTCACAATAAAAATCCCACCTCCATGGTCTTTTTTAAAAATTCTTTCTTGTAGAATCCTAAATTTCAGGAGCCTGTTACCCTCGACTTCCTGGACGCCGAGCTGGAGAATGACATTAAAGTGGAGGTACCTTAGTGGAGTCGCACCGTGATGTGGTTCTTTGGGTTGGGTTAAGTAAGTAAGGTGTACCTGTCCCTCCACAGATCAGGAGAATGATGATCGATGGCGAGACGGGTGAGCGCACAATACAGACCCTGGTGAAAAGTCAGGATGAGGTCAGAGATTTGGATTTGAAATAACTAACAAACAAAATTCAATTTTATGCAGCTAAATTACACTTTGTATCATCTTGCAGAGATATATTGATAGAGGAATAAGAACATACACTTGGGCACCAGTCAATGGAACCGATTACAGGTGAGTTATTTGAGCTAACCGACCACTTCAACAATAAACAAACAATGATTGTCGTTTGTCTTTCCTGTGCAGCCTGGCTCTGGTTCTGCCAAAATACAGCGAGCACTTCATACAAGCCAAACTGGGAAACGACATCAAGCAAGCAATGTGTGAGTGCAACACCAACCAACCTTTTATTGACCCATCACTATCAACTCAACAATATCAATATCAACAATTCATTAGGTCACCACTGTTTTTTTCCCAGCTGGAATCACAGGCCGCTCCTTTTTGTGCCGCATCCCTGCCATGACTTTTGTTTTGTAGTGTAACCCGCTGGTTAGCAGCCGCGCCTAGTCAAACACATGAACTCATTGTCGGTGACCCAGCCCGAGTGCCGAAGTTCTTTTGATCCTCCCTAAATGTTTTTGCCTTCCTCCTTTTCTTCTGGCTTCTATCACTTTTGCCTTCCTGCGTTCATATTAATAGTCATTTTAATAACCTTAGAATATTTTTCAGCAGCTTTTCAAGGAACCCAATTATTTAGTTGGTGATTCTTTTTCTACTATAAATAAGTTTTATGATAAGTAAAGTGGGAATAAATTTTGTTGACTACCACTTTTAGTATTAAAGTGTCCACACACAAAAAAACTGCTGTTTTGTATATTCATTCTTTCTACTAAAACTAAGTAGTATGGTAGTCAATTTTTTATAAAATGTACATTGGCTTCACGTGTCCTCATCTTACTTTTGACTTCAACATTAAGTTTTGAATTTTTTCCATACGATTTACTATTTAATTCTCTTCTACCTCTCTGTGTGTTATCTCTGCTGGACATTTACAGCATCGTCTTGGGGCAAGTACTCATTCTTCTGTCCTTTTTATTTTTTATAAACGCTATGTTCCTTACGCTTCTTGCATGCTTTCATCCTCCGCACGTTAGCGTGATTATTAAATTTAGCCCTCTGTTGACGATTACTTAGGATACAGCTTATGGATGCCTCGTAGGGTATTATTAGTGGCAAAAAAAACAGCGAGTTCAGCATAAAAAAACATCTGCCTCTAGTGCATTTTCATCACTTTGATGTGTCTCTACAAAGCCGTTTGGCTAATGGTGCAGTTATCCCAGTAGATGAGATTTTGACAGAGTGCTTTGGCCCTTGTGTCACTCCCTTGCCGCCGTAAAGAGCCTATTGACGTTTACGGGGCTGTAAAAAGATCTGCCGTGCTGCTCAGGCATCGACTCTAAAATTTGGTGTCCAGCAATCTTAAAAGAGACATTTTGCTTTTTATTCTCGACAATTTAAAACTTTTGCCAATTGTTTTAATAACACTGATGTCTGTGACAAAACACCCCAAGGATCTACAGATCTATATGTGCAAAGATCTATATATTCTACTGCTGGGCCAATAGAGATTCTCGCTTTTGTTACTATGACAACCAGGGTTGTACCTGTTGGACTGCGAAGACAATAATGGTTGTGTTGGCCATCTGGAATTTTGGGAACATTTGATTTTCATGATAGGTGTATTTCCAGCTGTCCTATTCCCCTCTTTCCATCAACAAAAAGATTTTGGGGCTTGACAGCCATCGCCCCCTCATCTTTCAGCTATCATAGCATAATGATGGCGGCCGAATTTTGGTCCCAGGATATTGCTGATTGCAACAATAGCTGGAATGTTGCGCCCCTAATTATTTGAGTCTTTAATTTTGACAATGATCCGTACCGTAAATGTATCACCAAATTAAACATAAATGACAGAATTTTACTCATCAATACCTATATACTATGTATTCTTCTGATTGAAAAATCCATCATTTTATCATGAATATTTTATTTAACTTTTGTTTTCAAGGTCTGCAGTGGGGAGACAGCGCTCTCTGTTGGCTAGTCTCCACTGATTGGCAGGCACTCCACTATTTTGTATACAATCTATTCAAAAATCAATTTGCATTATATGTCCTTTAAGTTTCACACCTGAGCCGGACCACCATAACATCTCATGAGGAAAAAATGCCCCCCCAAGTAGAACTACATAAACAGGCGCTCCTATACCCAGGGGTGCTATATACGGTGCGGTGGAGCCAGCCAATAAATCTGCCTGTCATCTTTTTATGCGAAGGATGTCGTTTCATCCCGTGGCACATTTCCATGACAGTGTTCAAAGTGGGACATTCAGTGATGGCTTTTGCAGACAGCGCCACCACGCCAGCACGCTAAAAATTCAATCGTGAAGGACGCCTGTCTTGTCATTTACGATATTTTGAATGCTCGTCAGCAACTTGGAGGATTTTTTTTAACGTTTACAACTATGTTGTTTCAATGCATGCCATTATATTCTAGTTTGATAAAGATGTTTTAACTACTTTCTTGCTTTCTGACTACTCCTCTTCTCCCTCTTCTTCATGGGGGTCACAGGGCAAATAGGCAAGTATTTTGCTTCATTCTCTTTATCCAACACCTCATATCTGTCCAATATGTCATGTCCGTGCGGGTGCGTGTTCAATCCGTCCATTTCACGTCAAACTGTCCCCTTCATACGATTTTAATTTACTATGCAGTAATATTTTTAATACTAACATTTTAATATTGTTAATCATTCATGTGTATAAACTGTCATTAGGTCCCCGGTCTGAACTTCCTGCTTGTGCTGAGTCACTTCAAATAATACCTAAATTTACTTTCCAGTGTATGCTATGATCTTAAGCCAAATGGTTCTGATGACTATGTATCACATTCCTGTTTTCAGTTCCATCATTGTCATATTCGTCCTCCTAAAAGTAAAAAAAAAGCGAGAAATCTTAACGTGTTAAAAGAAATAAGTGAAGTTCAATATTCATTGCTGGTTTCTGACTACAAATGCATGTGTGTGAGCGTGCGTACGTATACACATTATTTATTTATTTTATTTTATCTGCGGACAATAATCTAATGGCACATCAAAGTTTTTTCGAGGAACCAAAAGTAATGTAAAGTAGTTCTAGTCCAGTGATGTAGATTAAGATTTGTGTGTGTGTGTGTGTGTGTGTGTGTGTGTGTGTGTGTGTGTGTGCGTGTGTGTGTGTGTGTGTGTGTGTGTGTGTTTCCAAAGTGATGGAAACCCTCCAGTTGGAGAACTTTGACAACTATGGTCACACCTTCATTGCTCCACGGTGAGTGGGTTAAACCCCGCCCCCTGCCCAATTTCCCCGACTCTGAACGTAACGTTGCGCATGCCGGATCAAACGTGGTGCAGAGAGTGAAACTGACGGTTGCTGTTTCTTCAGGGAATACTGCAAAGAGCTGACGTTGTCACTCAACAACACCCAGTTTCTCCTCGATTTCAACCAGTACATTGATAGGAACACTCCAGATGCATGTGAGTCATGCATCTCCCTCAGTGTTTTGGTTTTCCTCATAAATAATCCCACTGATGGTGTTTCGGCCTCAATGTACAATACGTGCAGTCATTTAAATGTGAGCGTGTGTTTGAGTGTGCATGCGTCACAGTCTATTTCCATTTTTAAGGATGTACAATCTTCCCCCTTGTGCTGACTGTCTGAAGGACAGAGCAGCTCATTTGATGAGTCAGGTCTGAGCAGGGTGACATCAGGCCCGATCGACTGAGCTTCCTAGAAGCCCAGTGTTGTCATTCTCCTTGGTGATTCATCGGGTTTGATTGGTCGTCATCTAATGGATCTCATCGGACGTGATAGCTTACTGCCATTATCCCCCTGCTAATGGAAGCAGCTATCCCAGATCCATTTGGAGCCAAGGTCACACTCGGCTGCTGACTTTGAAGTTTGGTGTTCAAACCAGGAGTGTCCAAAGTCTGACAGGGGGCCAGCTGAGGTGTTCACTGTATATTCTAGAAAATGAATCGAGGCCCACATCATAATGTGATGAGAAAAAATTACATTGCTGAAAAACAACGCAATCAAAAATAAAACTGACAAAAGTTGAACGCTACAAGATATACTTTTTGATCTTCAGGTGGAATTCTGTACACTGCCTTGAAATACAAGTTTAAATTGTCCCATGATCACTCAAAGTACCTGTATCTTAAATCACATTTTATATGGTCCCCAGTAGAAGGAGTTTGGACATCCCTGGTCCAAATTATTAAAAAGTAAGAAATATTATAACCATTTAATTTCAACGACTGCTTGTTTTTCTTCCATTCATGTTGCCATCACAAGTTTGTTTGCAAGCCTTGCACTTGAAGCTGTGACATGCATGATATGTGGACTGCATCTGTCTCCAATCACAGGCAATGTATCCCTTGTGAGTCGACTCATCCTGGATGCAGGCCTGACAGCTGAGCTGGTTGACTTGTGGAAAGATCAGAAAGTGTGAGTAGAACTCATCCAAATTTTTCCGCATACTACAAACGTCGACACTGCAGCTATGCTTCATTGTGTTTTGGTAGCTACATACGTAGTGTTTTTGTAACAAAATGCTCAAACTTGGCCCAAGAGTCAGTATGAGTGTTGTGTACCTGGCTTAACTGAAACACAAACAAGGCTTATTGCTACCAGACACAAGCAGCGCTGCCAGGAATCCTTTCAAAACATGTGTAAAATCGTTCCACACTCCATACTATGTAATCACTCAACGAAAATGAATTAGGAGTGTGTGTACAAATTTAAATACTATATCGGGTTCCAATTGGGACTGCTTTCTATCAAGTTGAGGCTCCTTAGACCTTTGCATGATGAGGTTCATACTCCTCAAGCATGGCAGGCATGCTGCCTTGAAACCAATTCAGTGTAGCCCACTATTGAGGAGATACGGAACATAAACAAATGTAATTTCACTAAAATCAGTTTCTGGCCTAAAAAATGGAGAGAATTTTTTTGTGTTTGAAAAGAAACATATGACTTTGATGCTTTTTTTAATATTTTTTGTTTTTTGTGACACTTCAAATTATGAAACCACGCAACCAAGACCGAGTGAGAGCTTTTGTAGGTGAATAATTTATTTACAGATGTAAAGCAAAGAAACCAATAAAGTGATACATATGCACTTCGTACCATACAGATACAAAGTCTGATTGAGTGTTCGGTTTATAAATTTAAATAATATAAACATCTATAGTTAAAATGTGCTGGAGGGGTGAAAATATTTTTTTCATTCTCTTCTCTGCAATAGCGGCTTGGCATTACGCATACAAGTAAAGAGTCAAGGAAAATACAGTAAAACATTTTGGAAGGCAAGGGAGATGAGTTGATTCCAGTTTCCGTTGGGTTCTGGATTCTGTTTTGACATTTGGACCACATTTTTGGTAGCGAATTCCAATGGTCCCCTCTACATTGACAAGTGACTCTGGTTGTGAAATTCAAGAGTGTCTTTTTTCCCAGCTGGGACTCACAGATGCAGTATTTGTCAGCATGATCCACTTTGAAGCTTGACTGTGTTTTTCCATCCTCTCAGGAATGGGACAGTGGCCAGGTTTGTAGCCACAGATGGAGGAATCACAAGAGTCTTCCCGAGAAGGTACCCCTCCCCGCTCGTCGTTGATGTTGTTCTTCTCCGACGCGGCCAACCTAGCCTGCGAGCTACGAGTTGTGCAAATGTGTGCTGTGAAAATTGAAAGGGGCTGTGATACTTTGTTAGAGCTCTTTCTGGCTGCTCCATTGACTCTTGAAGATGAAGGATTAGGCTCTTGCAGCACATGGATCACTCCATGTGTGCATGTAGGAACCACATGCATTTTATTTTCCTCTATTTCTTCATCTTTGCTATGCATGGGTGGTCTAATTTTTCCACAAGTGAGTTTAACATTAGTCATAATCACTTCCTGCTCATTTCCATATGCAAAATATAGACAGTGATGCATCTTCAAGTCACTTCTTTTGACACATACACATATCAAGCATTGATATTTTTAGTAATATGCTCAAAAGGAATATTTCAGCTCTTTTGATTTATAAACTAAAAAAGTATTATGTTTAGGGAGTATTCATAATAATCTATAACAGCATTAGGGTTTGGGTCCAAGTTTGGGTTTTCTAAATTAAAGAAAAATTGCTTGTTCTTTGAAGGTTATTTAAAATAACTTGTACTATGCTCGTACTTTGAAATAATTCAAAGCGCAACGCCGATTTGAGACTCAACTATATTATAATAGAAACCCCGCTGTTCATAATTTATTCCACCTTGTCTAAAGGCCGAGTTCCAACAAAAAAAAAAAAAAAACAGGTTGCAGTCAACCCTGGCACTTAATCTTCAGGCTGCCGCTAGAAAGAAAGACAAAAAGTCAGTAGATGCCTACTAGAACACCTGAATTTTGTTTGGGGTTAGCCAGAGATGCTTTAAATAATGGCAGGTGGGTTCTGACTCCTATTTAACATAGGTTTGGATGTTATTGAACACAGAAATATTCCAATTCCCATAGTATGTATGAATTGGACATTTCTGTCACCATTCAGCCCTTTCTGTCACTGCTGGGTCTTATCCGCAATGTAAATTCTTAAATAATCAAATGAAACACGTTTATGCCAGCAGAAGACGTAACTTTTAAAACAGATCAATTCCACCCACAGCATAACAGAAGCATTAATGACAAGTTTTAACAATTAATATTTCTACAATTTTTGTTTTTAGCACTGGAGAAGAATGGATGGAGAACCCAGAGCCGTACGAGTCAAGCTTCTACAAGAGAGCCCTGGACAACGACATATACATTTTCACCGCTCCGACTTTTAACAGTAAGAATCTTGTGTGGCTGTACTTTGGTACTGGAGCGTTTCTTCAGTTTGGTCTGGCATTGAGCATTAGCGGCCTTCAACTCAAACCCTCTAGGCGAAGATTACGCTCGTACGCCGATGACATCATGACTTTTATCCTCGGTCCCTTACAGTATGTCTGTCGGCACTCATTCTCTGTCTCACTCTTGGACTGTGAGCTTCCTCTCGAGTTTATCTTTGCTAATCTCTCTGGCAGACTTCAGGGGAGGCAAACAATGTGTGTAAAGCAGTTGGGGTAACAGTTGACTGGATTAACACATGGGGGTTCGTGAGCTCCACCAGGCTTAATGTGAATTACAAGCGTTCCTCATCATGGATAACAATTATTCCCATTTGAAGTGTGGTTCTGAAACGCTCGCTTCTGCCAAATGTGCAATGATTGCATTCAATGTTCCCTCGTCTGTCCTTCACTCAGTTGCAGCAGAAGGCAGAGAGAGCGTCTCCGAATCTGGTATCCTCGTCAGCAAAGCCGTAGATCTCACCATCAATGAAGTCACGCTTAAGCCAGCAGGTCAGTCGTGTTTAATCCCACATGGATTGCTGCTTGTGACAAAGACTTCAAGTGAAACCCGGTTCAGTTGCCAAAATCAATATTTATTGTAAAAAGCCTTTCAATTCAAGTACATTAAAAAAAAAAAATACAAACAAGTAATTTAGGGAATGACTAAAAGGCACAGGTTTGCTGTATATCCGAATCACTGTATTATGGCTTTATCACACATGTTACGCTAATCAAATTTTCCATTCATCAGTTGACCTACCAAGCATGTTTTTGGAATGTAGGAAGAAGCCAGAGCACACCCACGCAAGCAAATGGAATATGCAAACTCCACTCAGCCAAGATTCAAACCTATAGAATAATAATGTGAAATATGAAGCAGACATGCTAGTCGCTAGTCCACGTTCTGCTCTGAATTGAATTTTGAGAATCAACAAACGTGCATCCACCAAAATGAGTCATGTAAGAAAAAAACAAATCACAACATTGTTGATGTATTTTTGCTGCTGGTCTGGTTTGTAGTGGTGGGAGTGAAACTCGATGTCACTTACTGGATGAACAGTTTCATGAATGCTACACTTAAAGAGAATGTAAGTGATGTGCTTATGATCCTATGTATTTATTATTATTCATTTTCACACATTTAGGCGTTAGCACCCAATTCACTTTATTCATTCTTTCAGTGCAAAGATGAGATCTGTGGCTGTATGAGGAATGACAAGGTAAAACAATGCATGTTTAATAAACACACATCACATGTGACTTGAATCTAAACTATTTTGCCCCTTTGCAGCATGTCGACTGCGTGATCCTAGATGATGGTGGCTTTCTGCTCATGTCCAATCAGGATGATTACATCAGTTTGGTGAGTTTCTTTATATTAAAGACACATGTCAATGTAGTTTAATGGCTAAAAAAATATGCATCAACTAAGATGATGCATACAGTGTGAAGGTAGAAAAGCCCACTGGAGTTTTATGAAAAAATATCCCAGGATGAATCATTTAGCCATATCGTTCTGAAAGATAACATCAGAAACTTTATAAGTCAACTATTGCGTCTCGTGAGACTGCATCAGTCTCCTTACCAAGGTCAGGCAAAGGACTCATGTCTAAGTTACAAAGATGTCTTACTTGCTTGCTCTGAGCTCCTTTCAAAGCTCCTCCAGGATGTAGGTTCATCCATGCCCCTACTAAAGTACAACATCAGACGCAGTAGGATGATCAAAGTTCAGGTTCTGTCAGTTGGGGATGCTTTATTGAAGTGAGTCTCTTGTGGGTG
Organism: Syngnathus floridae; assembly: GCF_059516105.1. Taxonomy (NCBI): domain Eukaryota; kingdom Metazoa; phylum Chordata; class Actinopteri; order Syngnathiformes; family Syngnathidae; genus Syngnathus; species Syngnathus floridae. The sequence continues at coordinate 7,560,974 of NC_142418.1, read as the reverse complement.
TGAGCCTCTCACAGTGAGATACTGACTGCAGACTGCTGCAAGTCCCTATGGTCCAATGTTAGTACTATATGTAGTGGTCTGAGTAATGCTTCTTGTCAGTCATGATAGGACATACATACTCTATGTTCCTGATTTTAAAGGAGACATATTGTGCTGTTTCGGCCACTTCAGGAAGTGGCTGAAACATGTTAAGCAAATAAACAGACTCGTCACTGTCTTACTACAAGAAAGTATTCTTAAATTGTACCAAAAGTGCCTTAATAAAGTGCTTATGTCAAAATAAACTGAATATCATCATTGTAATCTGTTGTTATTTTCAGCTGGATCATGAGATTGAGTCTGTGGCTTTTCATTTTCATGGTCTGTGGTTTAAAACAAAAACATCAGTTCTTGACCACGCATAGAAATCAAATTCTGATTCTTTGGCGCCGGCTTAACCAATTCAACCAGACAGTTGTGAACTGTCTGGCACCTTAATTCAGACCAACTGCTTGAATTTTGTTTCTGATCAAGTCTTTATTGGTTGGATCCTGAATAGAACAAAACAAACAAATGCCAGTGGCTCTGAAATTTATTTTCTATGCCTGAAGGCCGCCTGTGAAAAAGTAATGTATCCTATGATTTTGATTTTTATCTTTAGTCTACGTTTGTCAATACAGAAAATGGAAGTATTTCACTGGAGTAACTTTTACACCACTTGGAAAGCAAAAAAAAATAGATTCTTCCAGGGCCATATGGCCATGGCAGAAATATAATACTGTTGCATAACATTTGACATTTCAGAAGTGAGCAGAGCGGAAAAGGACATTGCAATATCTCACTCCACAAGATGTGTTGACAGCTGCCTGCTTAAAAGGATTGTCTGCATGTGACTGAACTCCGCATGCAAATTAGTTGAAAGCAGATGCCAGTTTCTTCAGAACTGATCCACAGCAATGTGAAGCCCCAATTCAGTCACTTAAAAGGTTTTTCCCAACTGAGTGTCCCTTTCATGTCTCCAGATCGGTCAGTTCTTTGGCGAGGTGGATCCCGTGCTGATGATCAACCTGGTCAACACCTCTTTGTATTCCTTCAACAAGACCTACGATTACCAGTCTGTGTGCGACCCGGAGAAAGACAGCAAGGCTGCGGCGGGGCCCCGCTCTATCTATGTGGTCGGTTGCTTCTTGGATTTGCTTTGCCATGTGGGGGGCATTTGAAAGGGTTTTAAACTCTATATCTGACGTTTTTTTTGTAGCCAACCATAGCAGATTTGCTCAGTATTGCCTGGTGGGCTTCCGCTGCTGCCTGGTGAGTGCATTTGTACAATAGATTCTGCATATATCCATGTTTTATGGTAATCATTTCCATTGGTGGGAACTAACACATTCATAAGCTAGCTGAGTTGGTGTGCAATCCTAAGATTGTTTGGTGCAGTTGGATTCAATTTCCTCCCTTTAAAGGTAGTATGATTATTAGTATGTATGGTCACTGGCGGGGTGTGGGGGCACTGCCTCCCGCCCCGCTGGAACATGTTTGGACCACCCAGACGAGATTATTAATTTTGGGGTATATTCTGAGCAATAGTAAAGTCAATAGTTGCAAAAAATAATTGTCTGAAAAACACTTTTAGTACATAAATATAGAACGATCACATGAAATACAGTAAGTACATTAAATAAGCAGCTTGTTCTATGTGACCAAGTACTTTATCCATTGTTAAGTGGCAGCACTAAAAGTCACCTTACCCAATATTTGGGTTGCGACAATAATCGGTTGAAATTTTAATTGTCTTACCACTTGGTAGATTTGGCCTTTTGAGTTATTTATAGTTAATAATACATTATATGTCAGAGAAACAAAGTTACCGTATTTTCCGGACTAATAGCCGCTACATTTTCCACAAGCTTTGAACCCTGCGGCTTATAGTCCAGTGCGTCATATCTATGGCTTTTTTATGATTTGTATGATATTGTGTAATTTGTGCATATTATCTTACATATGGAAATTAAACTTTAAATAGCTTATAGTCTGCTGCAGCTTACATATATGAACAAAACGGGATTTTCCCCGAATTTTTCCTGTTGCAGCTCTTAGTCCAGTTTTGGTATATTGTGGGCAAAAAAAGTTTAATTCCTGCCTTAAAGGTAAAAATGTCTTTCTCTGTTAAACTAAATCATCAACCTTAACCCTAAAATATCAGCCTAACCTTTGCATTATTTTCCTTTTGTAGGTCCATACTCCAGCAACTCTTTTATGGCCTCATGTTCCCCAATCTACTGGAGGCAGGTGAGCAACACAATCGTTTACCGTTGTTCTCACTTTTTGCTTCTCTTCCACGACTTGATCGAAATGGCTCTGCATATCACCAGCGCTTAATCATTAAGTATTGCTTGGTGTTAGGATGAACTATTCTAACCATGTTGTTCAAGCTTGTTGAGTAGAAAAGAAAAAGGTGATGTCGTCATTGTCAGGATTTTATGTCAAACAGTTTTGTTATTGCTATGGTAATGTGCAGTGGAAAAGCGGCGCTATATATTTACGACTTGTGCAAACCTCATTTAGCAGAGTCAGCCGATGACGACATTCCTGACGCCATGTTTAAAGAAAGCTGCATCACAGAGCAGACGCAATACTTCTTTGACAACGATGAAAGATCCTATTCGGGGGTCCTGGATTGTGGAAACTGTTCGAGGTATGTCTGTTAATTCCTTTGAGTATACTCTGCGTATATATTAATTTTTCATGCACCCCTACAAAGCGGATTTTCACCTCTAAATGTGTATGTAGTGTATATGACACTATAAAGTTGTCCCGCCCTTCCTCAGATGATTTTTCTGTTTAATGATCCGTGGGGATAGGTTAGGAATCGTGTTGCCTTCCTGAAGGGCCTTTTTTCGGTTTTTACTTCAGGCGGCTTCTCTTACGAGTTCCAATCAGGCCCATTTGACCTTGATCCGTCACTGACAGGAATTGCAGGGGAAAGCACAAATGTCCTTTTATCTATTCGACTTCTCCCAATCTCTGGCTTTTCTTCAATTTTGCCAATCTTCACGGGCCTCTGCACATTTACTTTGCTCTAACCTTCTTTTGTGTCAATTTAGAGGTTAAATATGGCTGTAATTACCCGATGTTATGGGTCCCGCATGTCTGGTTCCCGATGTTAACCGCTGCACACACACAAAGCCTCATGGTGGCCATAAAAAGTCCAATAAGAGAACAGCTTGGAGAGGCCACATGGACACCTGCATTGCTCCAAGCAGTATGTATCCAATGGGACTGCTTATATTACGTAGCAGCTCATAAAGTAAATCACTGAAATTTTAGCCGAACTACTAAGAATATAATATATTTGCACTCCTTGGATAAAAGCTTACCTACCTTAAGTTAATCCTGTTTCGGTGATGACAAGATTGGATAGATAGATTTATGGAGGGGTTGTTGGATGAATGGATACATATGTGGTTGTAGGAAAAGATAAATGAACGGGTGGACGGGCGAGAGTAAATGATGACTAAATAAATGTGATAGAAGGATAGCACATGGTTGTATTATAATGGGAAATAGTTGGCTGCATTGATAGCTTGACAGATAAAGATCGATAGACATGGAATTTATAGATGGATGGATGGAAATACCACTTTGTAAAGGAAATAATGTTATTTTATGGCTTGAAATAAATTCGTACATTACTTATTCAGTTTTCAAGAAAGGTGGGTCGTCTGATTTACAACACTGGGATTGTCCCAGTTCAAAGCGCTCGAGGCGAATATAAACCACAAAGATGGCTGATCTCGATAAATTGTTTCTTCTACTGGTTCTTCAAAATGCATTTTGGCCTCCAGCAAACTTTCATTTGAGTGCATAAATAAAGGAATATCTTATGTTCAAAGCAATTCATTCATTTCACCAAATTCATAAAGGGATATAACGGCATAATTTTACGCCGTCTGTACAAAACTGTTGTTATGTGGTTATTTTGAATAACGTAATAATAAATAAATAAATAAAGATGAATATGTATGTGTATGGTCTTGTAAATGATGTTTAGCCATTCACATTCTGTGTCTCCATGGGGGTCACCAGTGTTGAGTGTCACTGTTTTTATGTTTGTTTTTTCAACCTTATTTAGGGAGAAACATTGTCCACAAACCATAAAATTCTTGTATGATTGCCAACTAAATTCATGCTGCATCATCTCCATGTGCCTTTTAGGATGTATCGAGCGGAGAAGCTGCCAAACACCAACCTTGTGTTCCTGATCACCGACGCCAAGGACACGTGTTTGTCATGTGACCCCAGACCGCTGCGACAGGCTGAACAACCCTGTATCCTTTCACTCAAGTCGTAAATAGTCAACATGAAGGTGACATTTTTTTTTTTTTTTTTTTTTACTCCCGGGTCCTTCCATCCATCAGCCCTTGTGACAAGAGAGCTTTAAAGTGGGCATCCAAGGACACACGCCGAAGCACTTTCCAGCAGGTCCGCGGGTGAGCAGTAAACCAGATGCGGCACGTATGAAAGGTGCTCTCACATTACTACCAGATTGGGTTTTCTTTGTTTCTGGCTTGTACGCCACCATCACGTTGAATTAAGGTTAAGAGCAGAGGTCCACTTGTGTGGTGAAATGTCGGCAGGATATCTGTTTGACAGATGTGGCTTAAATGTGGCTTCTTGCTACTCCAATCGTAAAGGTGTCATCGCGGGCATTTGCCGCGGGGTCACTACAGGGCGCACTTGATGCCACTAAGGTAATGGTGCCTGCGCGGTTTAACACAGGCGGACAAATAGTTCTGTTTAGAACTATTTGTTGCCTTTTGGTCTCAATTGGGCTTTTAGCTGTGATTGTTTTTATTGTCTTACTCGGTGTTAAGTCGGATTTATTGTTTCCTGATGTGATTCGGTGTCTTGTGCGTCTGCGGTTTGCTCCTCCACATGTGTTTGACTTGCACGCTGTCAAATTTGTGTCTTGTTAGTTTTGTTTTACGCCTTCTGTGTCGATTTAATCAGTTCCTTACCCAGTCGGGTTTTGATTTTTGTGAGGATATAACAATCAGTAATTTTTTTTTTCTTCTTGTTTAGTTTTTTTAAAAGATTTTTTTGCCTGTGTTGAAATCATTAGTTCCATACACAACCCAGTTTTATCCACTAAGCAGACACCAACATAACATGTGCAATGGCAGGTATTTTGGGTTATAAACATTAATCTGGAATATCAACACAATGTAGTAGTTTTCCTGAAAACTGGGTTTTCAGCTGAAGGTCCAGATCCGTGCGAGCTGGCCCAGAACCCGAGGTACCGCAAAGGGCCAGACGTATGCTTCGACAACAATGAAAATGTAAGATTCGGATTCCGTATGTGTGTTCAGACATGAGCTTTTTTCAGTTCATGTGTCATTTGTTGTCAGATTCTGATCAGTTTTGGCCTTTGGGTGTGATGTCATCTGTCCGCAAACACCATCAACTCATCTATTGTGTCCACATTTGTCATTTTCAACCATTTTTCATGCATTGCTTGCTGTTTTCCTGTGTTCCTGTTGTTTCTTCATGATTTCTGTATTCATCTTCTCATATTATTTGTCTGTGCCTTCCATTGGCCGCGGCTATCATCCGTCACGCTAGGATGAGCCCTTGTGTCCAATCAGCAGAGGGTCCACATTGAGCTACTCGCTTCTTGTTTCTGTTGCTGCTGCTCACTTTTTGGGTTAGTGTGCCTCTGTAGTATAGAAGGGTCCAAAATAATATTGCATATTTTATGCCAATTTTTATCTATATTTCAATGACTATGCTTTAGGTCAGGTTTGTTTTTTGCCACTCTAAGAATTTTAAACCATATACTCTTTTGAGGACAACATAAAATGAAAATAAACCATTAAAAGCAAGACGCTTGAACAAAAAAAAGATTGTTTTTCTTTATCAAACAGGAAATTATTATTATTATTATAATTATTATTATTATTATTATGCATGATTAAAATGGAAATTTCCTTACTTTTTTAATTTATGAATGAAAAATATTTTTAAATAATTGTTATAATTATATTGTTATACATATTTCTAAATAAATTACTTCAATATTTTCCCATTGTAGCATTTGCGTCACGACTAATAAAGTGCTTTGCATAGGACGTCATTCCAGGAAACAATATTTCAGCTGCTTTGTTCATACCCATTAGCATTCAATTCATTACATGGATTCCACCAAAGAAAAAAAAAGGGGTGATGCGGTTCATGTGCTGCATAAATCAGCATAAATTGACTAAATCAAAGGAGGACTCTGAATAAAATATTGTTCCTGACCAGCCAACGTTCCAGCGTTTATAAGCTGTCTAAATATTTAGTCTTAAAAAATGGTCTCATATCTGTTAGCCATGCCTTTCATTGTTTTTTAATAGCTTCTTAGATCAGGACACTTGATGTCTGTGCATGTGTGCTGGAATGCCGAAAGAGGAAATAGGAAGTGGGCCTTTCTCATCTTTCCATCTTTGCCTTCCTTACTTTTGGCTGCGCTCCTCATAGGGAGACAGATTGTGTCACTGAGGTAAACAGAGGAAGCCCCGCTCGGCTTTCCTGCCTTTTGAATCCAGGCAACTCCGAAACCTTTTCAAGCCCTGCTCCTGGCATGCTCGAGCTTCCTGAGTACTCCTAACACACACTCACAGACATGAACTGTAGTAAGGCTAGTACTAAATGTTGTGCTAACCAAAACAGCAGCACCTAGTAAGAAGAATTTATCAATGGATTTTTTTGTTTTTGTTCATACAAATAAAAGGCCTCCCCATACCAGCGATATATTATTAACAGAGTGGAGTATGTATTAAAATTGCAAGTGGTCATTGTAGGGTTTAAAGGCTTCATGGCAGCATATTTCCCAACCTGCTTTTGAAACAAAACCCAAGGCCACATGCATGAATGCTCTTGGTTTTAGATAGAACATCTGGTTGTGGTGAACTTCAACCTCGTTACGAGAGGAATGAGTGTAGCAATAAACAAAGCGGTCACAAAAACCACGTCACTACGGTAAACACTCTCGTGCTGCCACAATTGATGGCAATAACGTAAAGCCATTGAGCATGAAAAAATAATCTAAATAGTTTATCTCAGTTTAGAAAATACAATTGAAGTTACGCATTTTGGAACATCACAGCATATTGTTATGCTGCTGTGCAAACTAGTCCATTGATCAACGTCTGTAACGTCGACTCCCTAAATTTGCTCATTCAGAATGGATTGCAATTTTTCAAATGTACAATGATGAGCATGTTTTGACTCAGTAACCATGATTTGTATTGAGTCATCATGCTCAATTGTATTGTAATTCTATTTCCCCACATTCAACCCAATTTTTGGCCAAACAATTTCCATCAGTGTTGAGTTTATTGTCAGTGTCTGTGTTTTTAACTCACGAAGGATTTGCCCTGCAGGAAGACGACTCTGATTGCGGCGGAGGAACCGGCCTGAGCCCGAGCCTTGGAACCACGTTCACTCTCCAGCTGCTTCTGCTACTGTTGCTCGGCTTTCCTTCGTCAAGCTCGTGACGCCTAGAAACGTCTAAACCGACGCGACTAGCATGACTGTCAGTGTATGTAGAGGAAACTAAGCAGCCAAAACGTTCTCAACGAGCAAAGGTCTCATGTCACACGAGGAGACCGGAGGGACGCCCTCCCGGATGGTATGCTGATTTTACAAATGTGGTGTTATTCTGTTCCCTGCGCAGTCTCGGCGTCTTTGTTTTCTGATGCCAAAGGTTTCTTGCTCATTTCATTCTCAATCCTTATCCAGTTCCCGTTTTCATGCCCAAAAGATTCACCTGAGGGGTGCAAGGGTAAGCGCAAACCAAACCCTTTAATTCTGTTTTGTTTTCAAGATTGTGTGCTCACTGACAGCGTTGATTTGTGTGGTTGTTGCTATTGTTTGTATTGATGGCGTATCAACCCCGAGTAACCCCGCATCCCGTCATTCTTTTTGTTGTCGAGTATTTAAAAAATGTACTGTACCTGCTCAACAGACATTTTGCTACTAGCTCAGTGTTGTATTGTAGCGCTGTGTGCTTTATATCAAGCGAAATACTATATAGTAATCAAAGCCCTATCATGAAAAAATTGAACACGCTGTCCCAAAATGTTGATTTCTAAATATTCCACAAACTATAATCCACAATTTAATATTAATTTTACAACATTGCCTCCAAAAATAAGCCTGACGGTTTATTGACGATTTGGAAAATGTTCACCTGAAGTGCGCACTCTCATGAGTTTCACTTACAATCCAGGCTAAATTTAGCTCCAGAAATACAAAAATGTTAATCCTTCAGTTGATCCCAATTCCACTTGTGGGATGAATGGTGAATATCCCCAGACAGCCTTTTTGGCAGAGTAGGTTTGTTTTCCCATGGTGCCACGGGAAATTCTTGGAGCTTTTGCCATGCTGAAAAGATGTACGTGTGAATTTAAAAATACTTTTTAGAATTGCCAAGGAATTACCGTACCATGACACCAAAGCTCCAAGTGGTAGTAAAATCAAACATTTACTATATTTGGTCTTTATTCATATATATATATATATATATATATATATATATATATATATATATATATATATATATATATATATATATATATATATATATATATATATATATATATATATATATTTTATGCACTGGATTCCCAGTGCCTGCATCTGAACTCAGATGCCCCCTTTCCCGCTGCACACTCGACATTGACACAAACAATGTTCTACCTCTAGTCCCTGCTCAGTTGAGGTTCCAAGCATATGCATAATGTCAAAATAAAAAAAAAACTTACCCTGTTGCTGTGCCCTTGTTTTGGAGACTGTGTCGTTATACTCCACAGTCTCCATTTTTCTGCCCTCAATCTACTCTGAAATTAGATTTGTCAGCCTCGAAGCAAAGTGAGCTATCCATCCCAGACGGAACTTGCTCTGTAATGTGCACCACTGCCACGTACAGGACTGGAGTGAAATGAGTAAATTCTTACGAAAATCTTCTCATTTTTTATTGTGTAAATTCTGCACTGGAACAATTATACCAAAAGGTTTTTTGGTGATTTCATAGCACAATGTCAAGCAAAATGTCATTTTGCTGGGATGTAGTTGAACAGTGCTTATGTGCAATTTCCTACGAAATTCTTGTGAAAGCGTGTTAAGGGCCAAAACATGAAGGATTGATGAGAATGCACTTTCTTCCTGCATCCACCTCAGCCAAAAGCAGACTCCAATTCACGCTCCAACATTTTGCTGAATTTGCTTTCTGCTTTTTCTCTGTAACACCTGACTCAGGAGCCAAGATGACTTGTGAATGAGCTCAACATCAAACATGACTGTCTTTGTTTTCCCTGCCCTCTTCCTGCTTGTTTCCTCTTTGTGTCGCTCTCTTAAAAGTGCTGTGAAGCAGACGCTGGCTTCAGGCCTGCGCGTCGAAAACGCTGCAAAGTTCCCGGGTTGAGCTTTTTTTGTTTATTGTGTTTCGAGCGCCCCCGCGGTCGGCATCAGGGCCTGCTGGAGAGAACATGAGAGGACAAAGAATGAGTGATCATCCAGCATTGCCTTACCTCTCCGTTTTAATCAGCATCATGGTCACCACGTGCATGCCTTCTGAGGTTCAAGTTCTCTCCACCTTGCCTTCGTGTTGCGCTGCCGGTGCCAGGTGTGCAGCTGATGCCTGTTTATCAAAGTGTTGACGTGTGTTTATACGGGGGGGGGGGGGGCAGACTCCCCTTCTCCCCTCCTCCATATCTGATTGTGCTTTAATACTGTACATTATTTACTCTTTTTGTGGAACTTGACTATAGCCCGAATAACTTTTTGTATACATTTGTACACTATTTACTGTATAAAAGAGAAAGATAACAGAAAGGATTGAAAATATTTATAACATGGTGTTAATTATTGTGCAAATATATTCACAATAAAAGTGTTGTGTTGTTATGGCCTTGTCTGGCCTTTTTTAATTGTTGAAAGCACCTCACGTCACATCACATTTTAGTGTTGTTGATGTTCTTAATTCATAAACACCCTTGAAAGCGAGCATATTTTTTCTCATCTTGATCTTCTACTCAAAAGCCGTGGAGTCAAATCCAAAGTGATAAAACGACACCGACGGGAATCTGTTAGTCATTACCTTAATGCATCAAGACAGTTAATCAAACGATTAAAAAGAGGGAAAGTTATTAGGACACCAGGGAAATGTTTTGTGAAAATTAAGAAAATGCATCTCTGTCTTAAAATAACAATGTAACTGTCGTAAGAATTTCTGTTAAACATTTTTGAACTGCAGTTATACTGGCTCTTTTTTACTCCCTTTGGCGTGCCATATAATTTCTGCGGATTGTACATCCTCAGATCCTCAGTGCGATAGACCATTAGACCACAATTTCCAACTTTAGCGGAAGTCTGCTCTCTAATCCTGTTATTTGCCACCACCGCATTTGTGTTTAAGGCCATTTGTGTTTACAGCCGTGCCAATCGCCGCAGCAAATAGCATCAAGGGCTGTTGTCCCTGAGTTTGTTTCTTTTGGAGACGTGTCAGACAGGGAGGTCTCTGTACGTTTGCTCTCTCGTGATCACCTTGAAGGCATCTCGTAAGGTGATACCCTTGTAAACGGGGGATGAGGTCAAAGCCTTTAACATGCCTGACTTAAGGAGTTACAGACGCGGGGAAAGCGGTCTCTTGGCTCAAAGAAGGGTGCAGTGAAACATCCCAAAATCTCTACTGATAACACAAATATATGGAAGTTTTAATTAGCTCAAGAGCACAATAATCAAAGCCTGGCAGTGAACTGCATTTCCTTGATTGAGCATGTTCATGATGACGGATAAAAATCATTCTTTGTTCAACCTAATTCTAGTAGGCTGCAAGAATGTTAGGAAATGTTCTTAATTCCTGTTGAAAAAAACAAACTCAACTTCAACCATAGTTGACGTCATGCTGACCACTTTACATAGCAAACAAATCAAGACAAGTTAAAAGCAAACTAAACTAAAATGTCATTCTAAATTTGGCACCTATGGACAATTTAGTCTTCAAGAGCCTAGCGTGCAAGTTTTGGCAATATGGGAGGAAATATCTGGAGAAACCTTCGCAAGCACGGGAAGAACAGGCAAACGCCACACATGATGTCCACAACTCAGATTCAAAGCCAAACTTCGACACTGTTGACCTGATGTGGAGTAATAATTGATGGCTACACAACAGCAGGAACTCATCAACAATGACACGTAATGGACAAATTGGGCCAGTGGTGCCGTGACTCATACAGTGCATTTGATTTGTTCAATGTCAAAAACAGTCTAATAGACTTTTATGTTCCTCTGCATCAGTAACTTCTTTTTTTCTCTCTTTCTGCGCTGTCCTTATTTTAAGCACAATGTTGGCCCGCTCAAAAGAGAACACTTCACTCAGAAGCTTAAGCCCCGTGACTCACTGCCGCATAGGTCAAAAAAAGTGTCTTTTTTTCTCAGTTTGTTCCTCTAATTGCAGGAAGTGACACACGCGACTGATGCTGATTCCAGCAAAATGAGCACGGATAAACACACGCCATGCTTAACCTCCAACTTTGAAAAGTTCATCAGCACTATTTTGTAATAAAATATGCCTCGCTGGAGATTACACTAACAAACGCTATCTGCAGTGCAACACAGCGATGGTGCGAGTCTAAATTTAGTAGCAACGCTCTCAGTGGCCTTGGCCTTTTGACCCCGCCCGCGGGCAATCAACCCGAGTGTGGATAAACTTCCCTGAAATCTGCTCACAAGAGAGCGCATGAAAACTTTAATTGGCATGCTTTGTTTTGTCTCTTCTTCAGTGCTGCAGACTATTTTTGCTGCGTTCAAATTCACAATGACATATTTTGTATTATTAATTAACACTGGTGGATGTTGCACGCAAGTACCTGTCATGTTCAATTCCATTCATCACTTCTGAGACTACAAGAACTCTACGTGAAAAATCAATCAAGTTCCTACGTTCACAGATCTCCTGGCAAAGCACTGACGAATCAAATAGGCCACCCGGCCCATGGATCTCACCTTTGACCTCAGCTTCCTCCATTATCTTCCTCAGATCAGTCTGGAAACTCAATAGGGTTACTGATGGGACAGAAAAACAATAATCGTTAAAGAAGATTGAGTCGGAAATGTTGATGACTTCAGTGGCCGCTTAACTCAATGCATCTTGAATGCGCTTGTTGTTTTATTCATTAGGAGTGCAGTTTTATGTATTTATTTGTAAAGCCAAGGGATAGTATGTGCTTGAAACACTTTGTGTACCACTAAGCGCCACATTTCTACTGCAATATTTGTATGTTGTAGGAAATATTTGCCCATTAATTGTAGGTGACCTGCACTGCTTCCACTAACAACAGGGCTACATTAGCTGACCTCAATTTGAGAACCAATGCCTTAATATGTCTCAGGCTCCACACTAAATCCACAAATTAAGACCACATGGAAGGCAGGACTGTGTTGCTTTGAGAAAATTCACCTGGAAGTGTTAGCAATTACGCAACACACACTCACACACTGCAAGAAGACACCACACAATATTGTAGTCATGTTTATGGTTTGAGAATCAAAGCCTGTGCTCTTTCCTGTAATATGTGGCCAAGCGAGTATGTGTTTGTTTGACTTTGATTTTAATACATATTTTGATGGGTATTATACTAGATGACCTTGATGGTTTGAAAGTGGACACCATCACATCAGTTAAATCGTAAAGGTATACTGATGCTTGACAAACAAAAAAAAGAAGTCAATTCAATTGTATTGCTGCATGATAGTAACACATATGCAGAATCGAATAAATGCTCAATGTTTATGTTGAGAATCACAAATTTGTCTTTTGCTGGATTATGTTTGCATAAGAGAATATTTGATCAGGCTGTATGCAATATAGTGCAAAGTGAATGTCTTGTATCGTGGGAATTGATTTGGGATTTGTTTTCTTTTGGTTTCAGTTTTTATTGTTTTAGGCTTGACTTGGTGTTTCTATTTATTCAGCAGGGTTTAACAATGAGAGCTTGTCAACAGAAAACTCAACCTAATTCATCAAGACAGTATGGTTCAAAATATTTTCAGAGTGTTTGTCTGTGAGTGTGTGTTTATTCATGTTTTATGTTACTGGATGTCTGGCAAATCACTCAGCTGTGCTCCAAAGCCACTAAGCCAATTTGGCCATCAACAGGTTCATTAAAAGTATGAGTTCTGACATGGACACACGTTGGATGAAGCATACTTGCAGGATTTTTTTTCATGTGCATGCAGCCCGCCGTATATGAGGGCCCTCAGGGACAAAACTCAGGGTTGCCTTTCACTCCTGCAACTGAACCGCTCTCATCCACCTAGTGGAAACACTCAAACACTGAATACTCTTACACGTCTGACCATTTTTGCCCTCACACAGGTCTGAAACACTGATGCACTTAAAGAATTGCTTACATGTACTGCTAAAAAGCTTACACACTCACTATTGAAACATATGTTTTTGTATATTGTGTCATACGAGTGTGTCATGATGTACGAAACAATTTTCTCTTGTGTGTGAAAGTGTTCCAATGGTCAATGTTACGAAACCAAACTGAGTGAAAGTGTGATTCAATTTTATGTGAGAGAAAAATCTCATAGTGTGTGTTAGAAAGTTTCAGCAGTCAGCGAATGTTTAAGTTGTGTGAATGAGTGTATGTGAAACGGTTTTTGTGGTATGTGTGTGCGTGCGTGCGTGCACGTGTGCGTGCGTGCGTGTGTGTGTGTGTGTAAGCATTTTAGTAGTATGTACAAGAGCATTTTAATACTGTGCATGAGAGCATTTCTGTTTTAACTGAGAGCAGCCTGTGCAAAAGCGTTTGAGTAGTGCCTGTGAGAGCAATTCAGTAGTGTGAGAGCATTTCAGTAGTGTGTGAGAGTATTTCAGTTGCATGGTGTGAGCATTATCTTTATAAGCATGAGAGTGTTTTAGTGGTTTATTAGAGCATTTCCAGGAATGCAAGTGAGAGCACAGTGTGTGCAAGAGATTATCAGTGTTATGTATGGCAGCATTTTAGTTCTATGAGAGCGTTTTAGTAGCATGTAGTGAGCAGCTCACTCATACATAGAGTTTCAGTAAGGCGTACGAACGCGAAACAATAGTGAATGTGAGAGTATTTCAGCTGTATGTATGAGAGCATTTCAGCATTGTGTGAGAGACATTTTCAGTAGTGTGTATGACAAGCTTGATATAGTGAAGTAACCCTGAATGATGCCTCAAGGGCCTCTCACAGTCATGAGTCATATGGGGGCGAATTAGCAGCGAGTGGCAGACAACACAACGTTGACTGTTTGCAGATGTGCGAGAAATGAGGAAGCACAGGTTAGCGCTCACTGTTTTCATCGTGGCGCTCATGTCCTCGGGCTGCTTTTCTTATCATGCCTATCTTTCGAATCTTTTCAACGCACACATACACACACACACACACTCAGTTGCAGCCCAGTTGCAGGGTTAGGATGGTGTTTGTCTTTGTTTTAGGTCACTGCCAGGGATTTCGGTCGGACATTTAAGACCTACTGGTCAGCAACTGTTTTAAGACTCATGTGGCCCTTGAACACAAAAAGTGGGCCCACCCATGTGTTATATTTATGACGAATGCTTTGTTTTTATTCATTGCAAATGAATAATAAAACAAGTCTGATAAAGAAATGTATTTGAGCACATCCAATTGCATTGATGTCAAGGGACTTACTGTTTGAGCATCACTTATTCACCAGCACTATTGTCCTCAGGTCCTTCATTCAGTTTTCAAATTCCCAGTGTGAGGCAATTTCAAGTTTACAAATGTATTTCCAGCTCTTATTATAAACAAGCCCAAAGAGAAATGACGGAAGCTTTACAGGGAAAATAAACTAACAGCAAAACAATAGAGGCAAACATTTCCTTTTCTCTATACCATTCCATTAAATGCACATGTAAACATGACCGATTTATTTATTTATTTCATAAATGATACTTCCAGTTCCCAGTGTAGTTTTGAAGGCAGCTGTACGCAGAGTGGGCTTCACAATGACGATGCATGTGACGCCGTGCTGATGGTGCAGGGGCCAAAGGATGTGCTTTTTAAACAGTTATGGCTTTGCAGGGATACGCAAAATCCACTAATTGTTCCTCCCACATTCTGCCCGCTCCGTTTACGTCAACGCCCATAAACACAAGAGCAAGGCGGACAAAGGCTGAAATTTTGACGTTTCTGTCCATGACATGACTGTATGACATGAAAAAAGTTACTCCCAGGACAACATTGTTGAATTTTAAATGCTACCTAAATGATGGATGGCTTTTTTTTCCTGCTGGTTATCTGTGATTGATGACGCAAGGATCACAAGTGACACTTTGACAATCGGTGCACAAAAGTGAACTATAACAGAATGAAAATCCATTTTTTGACGGATAGTTTCATTTTTAAATATTATGCCTCCTGCAAAACAAAAGGGAAATATAATGTGACACAAGTTATGTCACAAAATACTTGTGGGGGAAGAGTCTGTGTGCATGTGTTTGATTCATCTTACCGTAACTGTCAGCAGACCTCAATTACGAGCAGCGGCCTCAATCTCGCGCCCGGACAACAGGAAGCGTGTGTTTGTTTTAAGCGACAGGATCTCTTAACACGGCGTATCTGTGTTTACTGCATCTGCGTCTACTGTCATCACGAACCTAAACACACACGCACGCACGCACACACACACACACACACACACACACACACACACACACACACACACACACACACACACACACACACACAATAAAGCACAAGAAAAGGTTCATTAGCAGGAGTCCTTTTATACTCTAACACTTAAAAGGCCCCTGCTGTCCCAAAGTTACAAAATGAAGGCTGCTACAGTAGATTCCCGTGATACTGCTGTCTGTCTAGTTAGTATTGACCATTTTTTAAAATTTGCTAAATCTGTATTTTTACCTCTTCGGGTAATGTGTATTCCAGTTTATCCTTTTTTTCCGATAGGCGATAAACACAAAGTACTCAAAGTTACAGTTTCTCGCTTGTCGTTTGCTCAGGTCTGGTCTATAGCATGAAACGCAAAAGCATCTCTGCAAAATCTGTAAACTCATTTGTGGTCTGTTACTTTAAATATTGAAGACATAAGGAGACACTGTGGTGAAAGTGTGTGACTCATGCACACTTGTTTATTACGGCCAGCGACTACTTTCAGTAAGCAGCAGAACATTAGTCACTTGAACAAGGGGGAACTTGAGAAGTCTCCACCTCCATCCATCCATCCATCCATCCATCCATCCATCCATCCATCCATCCATCCATCCATCCATCCATCCATCCATCCATCCATCCATCCATCCATCCATCCATCCATCCATCCATCCATCCATCCATCCATCCATCCATCCATCCATCCATCACTTTGATTTTGTAAATATATGATTGGCACTTAGCCTGCGAGTTCACGGAAGCTATGGAAACCCTGGGTGCGATGTCTGGGGGACATACTAAGGTCATTTCCTATCTCACACTGTCATCACTGGAGATAGAGATGGCACTCATCAGGTATTAGGATGTTTTCATCCAGGACGCACCCCCATCACCCTCACTATAACCACCTTACTTCTTATCAGGACCAACTGAAAGACAAGCTGTAGTGTAAACACATTTAGGAAGTTGACAGTCCTTAAAGTGCTGTTTTTATTCAATTGTGGCAAAAAAAATATTGTGCCCGACAAATTCTGCCCATAAAATGTGAAATTGTGAGTCCTTATGTTGCTTATTTGTCATTGAGTTATTTTAACTTTGAGCAAGAATTTTGGTGTTCCAATAAATCTGTGGGGAAATTGTTGTTGCTTTCAAAAATAATTATGCGATGATGGGGACTGGTGTTTTGTAACTTCAATATGACTTTTCAGTTAAGGATTAAGAAGGTCGAAATAAGAAGTTAATGGGGTGGGCGCGAGAGGTAGAGGGAGGGGTGATGATGATGAGGAGGAGGGGGTGGAGGAGCCGAGGAAGAAATACTTGGAGGAGAGGAGACGCATCCTCTGCGCAGTGGTTGAAGCAACATCTTCCAGTGAGCGTCGGACTCCTCTTGTACTTTGAGCTCTTTTCTTTCTCATTGCTGAGTTTTTTTGTTTGGTTCATGAAACGTGGATTGTGATGTGGATTTACAAGCTACTGCTGACTCTCTCCGTGCTGTCCTACTCAGGTAAGTTTGACCGTGGGTTGTTTTTTCTTGCCGTGGCGCACGACCAAGTGAAATTATTCAGTGATCCTCCAGCCGAGCTGATAAGAACAATTCCGCTGCATTTGTGCAGAGAGATTTTTACCCTGAATCCTTGCTGTAATGGTCCATAAATTCCGCACGTGACTGCTTGACGATTGTCAATTTGTACCTTGCGCACGTTAAATGCGTCTTCGTAGACGCACAAGAAGGCACTTGCGTGCGCGTTCGTGTTTGCGTGAGCGGGGGAACCTAAGTTATGACTCGTCTTGACTGCTTTGTGTCATTGATTTGCATGCGTCATCATTATTGTGCGCGCGCGCGTATCCATGCATGTGTTGGTAGAAACCTCGGATTACATGACTTACTCTATATTAGTTAAGGTTTAATTAAGGACGAGTCTGTCACAATAAAATGTTTGATGAGCAAACAACAACTCTTTCATGATTTAAAAAGTTTTTGTTGTTGTAATTTATTGTCATCGTATATTTTTTGCCAACATTTTCAACATACTGCTACCAAATTGTTTGTCTTTTGTTTCCTGATTTATGGAAACATTCCAATATGACAAGCAACCATGTTGTTGGGCTAAGAATACAATTCAAATAGATTTATGTTCCACAATGCTATTGTATTGTTGCCAAGTTAGTATTTTGCGTAAACCACAGTTTTATTTTTATCAAGTTAATTTTGGTATTTAAGGAGTACTTGAATTTTCCCAATGCACCAAATATGATATAAAGTTCCTCAGTTTTGATGAGGTTATATCAAATGGACCCTTGGTTATTGTGTCATTTTAGCTTCATCTGAGCTGCAGGTGGCAGTAATGCTCATTGGCGGTCAAGGGGTCACCGAGGTGGTATTAATATTCTTTTAATCAGATAAAAAAAATATAGTGTTGCCTTAAAATGGGTTTAATTAATTCCATGACCATGATCGTATCCTAAGACTCACATATTGTAAATCACATTCTTCTTTAAAATTAATGAGAAAGCAATGAATCTGTTACATCCCACACATTTTTGCCTCTTTGAATGCACGTTTTTTTAAATATATAGAAAAAATACACTCAACAATATCGTACTGCATAAAACACACAGTCCAAAAATGTGTGCCACAAATTATATTTATACAAAAAAATGCATGCACAAAAAAACAACTCTACCTAATGCATTGTTCTTCCTATTTCTGATGGGTTTATTGGCAGTTCATGAATGCATTACAGCCATTATTGTTCTTCAATGATATTGTTCTTCAACTTAAAGGATACTGGTGTCCGAAGAACAAGAAAAAAACATCTGCTAAACACGTATCAGAAAAATCCATAAGCCAAGACCCTGGTATCTTCAGACACTGCTATATATTATAGGCCCTCAGTGTGTGTGGCAATGACACATTGAGTAGTGACACACAAGTGAATTTATTTCAACATAAAAACATAGTCATCAATGGGTATCTGAATACTTGTTTTTCAATATGTGTACTGAAACTGGCTGGTGACTACGACAGGGTGGATCCCTCTTCAGTTTGCGTCCCTGACGTAATGACAAGTTCTTATGAATGAATGAATGAATGAATGAATGAATGAATGAAATAATGAATGAAATAATGAATGAATAGATGAATGGATGAATGGATGATCGATTAATACATAAACAAACAAAGAAACAACTAAATATATGAATAAACAAACAAACAAACAAATAAATAAATACATAAATAAATAAATAAATAGATAAATAAATAAATACATAAATAAATAAATAAATAAATAAATAAATAAATGAATGAATGAATGAATGAATAGATAAATAAATAAATAAATACATAAATAAATAAATAAATAGTGACTGTACGTCTACACAGCTGTTTATGGTTCATATCCACTCATCTATTTCATGAACCGCTTGTCCTCGTACTGGTTTAAAGCTGTGATCAGTCACTGCATTTCGCAAATATAAATCTGGCACGTACACTAAATTGCAACATGCTACAACAGTTGGATGTGTCATCCACGTCCATTTGTGGTTCGACTGTCTCATCATAATAATGTGTCCATGGTCCATTTTGAACACTTGCCGACCAAATATGATGTAAATTTAAGTGGCTTACTATTAAGAACATTTCACTCTATGACCCACATCATTACAATCTGTGACGACAACATTAAACATAAAACAAAGTTTCAATACGCCTGCAGCATCCGTAACTCACTATCAACATTGACCTCAATCGCTCATAGCCACACCCTTCCCATCAAGTTATTCATCCACACCTGCCACCCGCTAATCAACCTTCCTATTCAAAACCCGCTATCTCGTCACTCCCTTGTCAGTCTGTCCCAAGATGCCGCTTGTTCGCTCACTGCTCCCGGTCTGCCTGACTCCCATTACTGACCCGGCCTGTGTATTGACCCATCTAGCCCTGTTTGCTGCCTGTCCTGACCACTTGTCCGTTGTCCAATGCATATTTTATGAGGTGTCTTTGTATCAGAGGGCCGAAGAAATGCACTGCAGGACTACCAGAGGACTGATGGCGTGCGCCTGGTTGTCACATCCTCAAGCCCCTCCCTTTTGACCAAAAGCCGGAAGGTCGGCATGGCCAAGTGTGCTCGAACCTGCAGCCGCAACAGAAAACTCCCTTTCACCTGCAGGTAAGGCCTACAATGAAATGCTGTTGTATTGCCACTGAAAGTGCGGACGTTATGGACAAGTCTTTCAACTTCATAACAAAACGTCAGACTTTTTGTGTCTTTTTATGCAAGGGTTTGTCCGATTTTTGAATGCATCTTCTCATGATAGGCCAAATGTTTATGTTACAAAGTCAAACTGGCTTTTGAAGCAGAATTTTCAAAGACTTCAAATTGATTACATTTGAATTTCATGTTTCCTGGCGAGTCATCAAAGTTTCCCACAATGCTTTATCCATAATTGATGACAAAAAGTAATATTTTTCATAGCAATTGGGAAAAAAAATCCCATTTGAAGTTCCACTGGAAATAGACAAAATGACCATAAAATGGAGTGGCATGTCTTTTTTGTGGGTTTAGTATTCTTCAAACAAACAAGTTTTCTATTGCACCATTCAGAGATTAAACGAGAGTTTTGTAGTTTTATGGAGAGTCACCAAACTGCAATGCACAATCCGCCCGTAATGACAACGATTGAAATTCGTCCCAATTTAACGCCACTTCTGTGTGTACAATACATAATACGGTAGCAATGGAAAAATATAGTTTGGAAAATGTCTTCTTATGCACCTGCAGATATGGTCGAATAGACCCTCAATTACCTCTTCATACAAAAAAACGTCTGTTGTTTTGGATGTGGCAGCTTGAGAATTTTTTCTGCATCTATTCATGATAAACATGCCCATCAAATGTCATGGTTCTAAGTGAAACTAGCTTTGGCGGGGAAAGGATTTTTGGATTTGTAACCATATCAAAAGTTAATTTTCACATGTCTCCAAGACAGGCCTAAAATAATTTGGCCAGTTCCTAATGATAATAAAAGAACAAAACCATTTCAAGAGGGCCTTGTTTTTCAAATTTTCTCACTAAGGTATTTTTCAAGTTTAGCAGGCTCCTTTTATTAGGGTAATTGAGTGGAATGTTGCCTGTATGCTTCACTTTGCCACTTTTTTTTTTTTTTCCTTCTCACTGTCTCGTTTGTTTATTTGTGTCCAGAGCGTTCCTCTATGATTACCAAAACAGGAAATGCCAGTGGCTGTCTTTTGACCGCAACTCACCCGTTGCCCAGACGCAACACGACTTGAACGTCCAACTGTATCAAAAGAAAGGTGACGATCCCACACAAAGTTGCTATTGTTGGCTGAAATGGGCAAAAACAACAACAACCCAGAGGTATTTTAGCCTTGTAAAGACATCTTCCCTTAAGAGGTAAACAAGGGAAGGGCAAGGACCGATGTCGTTGTTTATTGTGTCGCAGCACATTATGCATCATTTTGTGTTATTACGCGACCTTTTGTGTAAACGATGGAAATTCCTCTCGCCCTACAAACAACTTTAAATGCCCAACACATGTGGAAAGTCTTCATGCAAACACATTTGACTCATTAAAGCAAGATTGTAAATATTCCGATTCTTTTTTTTTTTTTTTTTTTCAGACCACGTTCGTGAGTGCATCACGGGTACCGGTGAGAGCTACAGGGGTCGAAGGTCAGCGACAGTTAGTGGGATCCAGTGCCAGGCTTGGATTTCCCCTATTCCTCATGAACACAAGTAAGAACCATTTTATGTAGATTTATACACTTGTATTTGTTTTGTCTTGTTAGTGATGCAATTAGTCAGTAGCCGTCGGCTGCGATGCATTCTTATGTGCACAATATACAGTAAGAGCGTAGGAGCACCCGGGGTGCAGTGCTTCATCTAAAGTGCAAACGTCAGTTCTTGCTGCAGGCTTTCTGTTTACCCAAATATGAGCGTCTGTAAAGAGGATTATATCTACATAACAGCATAGGGTGAAGCTGGAGGTACCTCCCCACAGAGTTACATTTCCAGATAAAGCACCATTTTTCTAATCGGATGCCCTGTAAAAATATAACAAGCCCATTAAAGAAGCTTTTAGTCATGCAAGGAGTAAAACATTGTTTCTCCACTGTGCTATGGTGAAAGTCTTTAAAACACAGGTGAGTCATCAAAAGGGATTCTATGCTTGTGTTCAGTATAAGAGCCTAGTTGCAGTGGAGGTAGGTGGTTTGGCCCAAGGGAAAATACCTAAAATAACAAAACCAAGTTCAAACGCGTCATCAATTGAGACTGTTGGAGCATTGCATCCAGCGAGCCACTGATAAAAAAACAAAAGTTGGCAATTGTTCCTGTTTGGATACAGAGGATAATAATAACTTTCAACTTTGACTTCAGCTTAACATGGGAGGACGCTGGACACACCTATTATGAAACTAGTATGGCTATTACGGTGTATTTATGGTGTATTTTCTGCTTTGAGACCAGAGATGTCGTGGCCATCGGGAAACTTGGGGAAAATGCTTGGATTTTTCTAAACGGCCGTTGTATTTCCAGGATGCTCGAACCACGTGATGGCCACCCCCCCTTGGGCAATTAACTATAATAGCGTAGAGCAATCGATGTTTATATTACGTCGTGGCGTCCAGACCTCACCAATTTACTTTGGTAGCTTGACAGCAGCCACACTTGGTGATGTTTTTGCGGGTGACAGGCGCTGTCAGCACCCTGTGTTGATGATTGAGTTTCGGAATGGGATGTCCAACACAGGTGAATATTCACAGTATACCCCTTCATGTGACCACGTATTCTTGGGTCGCTATACGAGGTAATTGTTTCTTTCATGTCGGAACGGTACTAAAACAGTCAAGAAAGACATTTTACTGACCTATCCAGATGGCATTTGGATACATTTTTCCAAAGAGCCACCAGTTCAGAGATTGTCTTTCAGTCATCACTTGGAAAAACCCAACTTGGCTCACAGTGTGGCTCTCTGGAGGCTCAGGCCATGTGCGGTCCTGATGGAGAATATGTGAGTCAGAGTCATCATTGGCGATTATTTACATTTCTCCCTGCTATGGCCTCATGGAACACTTAGAGTAGATTGTTTTCAGTGGTAGGAAGTAACCAATTACAAATACTGCACTTTGGTGCTGCGCTAAAATGGATTTTTTTTAGGTATCTGTGCTTTTTACTGTTTTTGATTTTTGTGTATTAAGCAATTTGAACCAACTGAAGTTGTGTATGTTACATAGTTTTATGATCGTGTCCAGGTTAGATGGATGGATGGTGTTGGTGCTTTATGGTCCTTTCCGGTTTAAGTGTGACTGTTTGCCACCTCTGATTCTTCGACATGTGATGCAATCTCATTAAGTCACGGCGATGACTCTGCATCAATTCCGCTCACACTGGGAGGACACTGACCGCTCGGGACAACAATCGCTGTGGTCATGAATGTATTTGTTTTTCTTTTCCCAAAAACCGCTCTCCACACGCTACCTACAAAAAGCTTGCAGATGGTCTCTGCACATGTGGCGCGTGTTTGCATAACGGCTGCTCTGCTCCCAACAGATTCACGTCCAGCCGCTTCAACAAGAAGGACCTGAGGGAGAACTACTGTCGAAACCCCGACAACTCCACTGATGGACCGTGGTGCTTTACCACCGACCCGCGCCACAGACACCAGGAGTGTGGAATACCGCAATGCTCTCAGGGTAGGCCACATGCACAAACACATGTTAGGGTGGATAGGGTGATGTCAAGCACAATTGAAAAAGAGTTTGGGTTTGAAGTACCTAATTTGAAACCCCAATCCTGGCCCTCGTTTGAAACTAATTCTGGTTTAATATGGTAAGCAAGTTTTCAAATGCTCATTTTATCCTGTAGCCTTGCCTTAAAATCTTTATTTGGAACCCTGGCTGAAACTCCTCATTTAAAATTATAACCCCGTCTTGAGACCTTACTTTTAATCTTGGTTTTGAAATATTATTGAAATGCTTACACTTTGTTGTAACTCTAATCCAAATTTGAAACCCTCATTTGAAACACCCTCGATACCTTAAAAAGGCTTGAAACTCACCCTTCAAACACTACTTTGCTCTAACCATAACTTTATATATAATACTTAACCTTGTTTGAAACCCAAAACTTGAAACCCTAATTCGAAGCCCTACCTCTGTTTTGAAACCCTACTTTGAGGGCAACCATAACTACCATGGGCAGCGATTGAAAACAAGTTTGACACCCTTGTTTAATAGGAAACATGCTCGCCTCAAAGAGCGCACAGCTCGCTTGCGAAAGTATCGCACGCATGCAGTTCATTGTGTAAAAACGCGCTCTGCCGCAGACATCTGCCTCTAATCTGCACACGCCGTGTTGTTGACAGTAGAAAGCATGTAGCAGTCGGTGTGCAACAAATCGGAGCTTTTCCTACATGAAAGGAATCGGCACCTTCATGCTTAGAAGTGTGTGTGTGTGTGTGTGTGGGGGGGGGGTCGTAGTCAAATCCATCCCATAGAAACAGAGGTGTTTTATTAAAAAAAAGGTTGCGCAACCTAGAAAATACCGTAGTGATCTAATATTTTTGCAATTAAATGTTATTTAGTTTTCCTAGAGGCCATAAATCGTAAAGTCTTTGTGCTCAAGAGTCACATTTGAATTTTAAGACAGACAGATGGGCCATTAGATGAGGTAAATGAGATTAAAATTGATGGAAAATGATTAAATAAAACAGTTCATTTTAGTGATGAATTAACCGTTTCTCATTTTGTTTCAATTAGTTCTCTAAAGAGTGTTGATTTTATTGTACGTGTCACGCTTGTATAGTGGAGTGCATACATTGTAACGGGGAGGACTACAGAGGACCCATGGACCACACGGAGAGTGGAAAGGAATGCCAACGCTGGGATCTGGAGGAGCCACACAAGCATCTGTACCAACCTGACAGGTGACACGCACACTAAAACTGTTAATTAGGTTACATGACAACATTGACTGTTCCTACTTCAGCTTGGTGGGAGCGTCTGATTATCTAAAACTCTCCAAAGAAAGAGTTTTGCTAAAGTGCTCTGTAAAGTCACTTAATGCTTTGTTGAATTAAGCCAGTTTGCTTTGTACACCTGGGAACTGTTTCAATTTGTGAGAACAAATGCCTGCCACGTCTCCTTTTCGAGTCATGTCACGTGCATGTGCTGCACTCGGCTCAGTGTACTTACATCTCCCAGTTGGGACTCACGTTGTGTTTTTAGCAGTGATTTGCTGGGAAAACTTTTCATTCTGATTAATTGCTCTGACTTCCCGGTAAACCCAGTTTAGATTCTGAAGCGTAACGTTTTTCAGAAGGGAGTTCTTAAATTTTACTTCCTGATTTTGTGTCATGTTTGTGGAGGCAGGAGGAATATGTGAGTAACATCCAGACAGGAGACTAGACAGCAAAACAAATGAAATCATAGTGTTTGCGTAAACTAGGTCATTCCTTCAGTGGACTGATGAAGTTAGCAACGGGTCTTGCAATCGGCTGCTAGATTAATTGATTGGTTAAAAAGCGGTCCTGGAAGGAAACATGGAAGTTTCATGGAAACACTTCCATGCAAATAAGACATTTGATATGAGTGCTTTTTCTCCCTTTTACTTTTTCAATCATTCTTTGACACAGTGTTTTCTATCAAGTCCAATGATGTCATGCCTTAGTGACGTATGTTTCGCATTAGGTATCCTGACAAGGGCCTTGATGATAACTACTGCAGGAATCCAGACGGACGCCAGAGGCCCTGGTGCTTCACCACCGACCCAAACACAAGCTGGGAGTACTGCGCTATCAAAATTTGTGGTAATATAATAATTTGTGTTTATTTTATTGATTAAAGTGTGAGACTTGCACTGCCGGTGTTATATGGTCACCCCATGCGGTACGACATAAAAAAAAAACACCATATTAAATGTTCAAACGGTGCATAATGTTACAATGGCATTTTTTTTTTTTTTTTTTAATAAGCGTTTTTATCCTGGTAAAAATTTATATATGCATTTTAGGGGTCATAGCTCATTTGACTGGAGAGTTAGTTTCAACAATTGACATTGAATTGGGTGGATATGTCTTCCATAACAGAAAGTAGGAAAGTGGGCATTTTGGCTTGAAGCAGAACATGATGAGCCCTGATTGGAAATAGTTACCCTAGACAGATGGGTAAGGGTATATTGTGATTTTTTTTTTTTTTTGTTGCGACCTCTGCCATCTAATGTGGAATATGGCATCAAAGTATCATGCTCATTTTGAGGATTCAACATGAAAGAGGGAATGCTAAGGCCTCTTAATCGTTTTGCCTCTTATTGCTCCATTTGTGATCTCATTGTGAGATGATAAAACATAATTATGGGAGCAAAAATATGAAAGCGAGACTGTCGTGCTGGAACGTGGAGGAAATATCAACTTGCCAAGCATCGCAGTGAAGATCCTTTCAGCTGGTGATGTTTCTCAAAAGTCAACAAATAAGTCAAATGCACACACTTGGAAGTAAAATAAGCTTATAGTATTCATGAAAAAGTGAAAATTCTATTATAACAACAAAAAACGCTTGATTTGTTTTAGTGGGCCACAAATGATGTGGTGGACTTGATCGGAACCCTCGGCCTCATTTTTCACCCATGCTGATGTGTTCAAAAGTGACCTGTTAAACAGCGATGAGTCCTTTGTGAACTCAGTGTAGTGGTGCGCAGTCATCCGCTTTCTTGGCACCGTGTTTACTAGGATGGCACTCGTCCATGCAAAGTAACCAGTGGTTCAGCGTCCCTGGCCTCCCCCTTTTTCTACCCCCTCATGTTTTTCCTGCCTTTAAAAAAAAAATAAAAAAAATCATCACCCGCCTCCTCGCTGTCTGTGATATGGAGGTTTGTTGTAAACGGAGCGAGTTTACGACCCAGTGAGTCTTAATGAAAACAAGGCAGCGAGAGTAAGGGAGCACAGTGTTCTTTTCTCTGTCAACATTTGAAATATATACGTATATGCATTTTTTTTTTTACATATAAAAGTTGCTTCAAATTCATTTTAAGGGCCAATAAAAAGAACTAAATTAATTTGGGATTTATACCAACATGGGCTCATTATATGGAGTTCACATTTTAACCTAAAAATGGCAGTACAGTTTAGTATCTCAAAAAGACAGAGTGCTTTGTATTGTAGCGTACGTGTCTTGGCTAGCTGGGCTATTATAATATAACAGAGATGAGCTTACTCCCCTGGTAAGCTGCAGTAATATTAATAATTCTTCCCAAAGGATAAAGAATCTATGCCTCTGATCTGTCGATCTGTCTGTGAGTTGCTCAATAGTTTGTGCTCATTGTGCTCAGGGACGGCAGAACACATGGAAATATGTCACATTCTCATCACACCTCAACATAAAAACGAATGCAAAATTTATGGAGCGTAAACTCGATTTTGCTGATCTTAATAGACAAGAATGTGAATCTCCTGTGATGGGGGAAATCCACAGATAAACTGCAGCTTTGTTTAAGTCGCACGGGTGAAAAGCGGAGGAGAATTCAGAGCTCCTGGACCCTAAACAATTGTGAGTTTCTGGGATTTGATGTTGATGCAGGTGCAGAATAGCAATAGGTGTTTGGGGTTTTCCGGGTGGGCCTATTTTGGTGAATCGTGGACTCATTTCATAATTTGCTGCACCCTGGGAACATTCTCTCCTCTTTAATTCTCACGCTCTCCCCCATCTTATCTCTCATCTCGACTTTTGTCAGATAAGCTTTTATTGCGACGCGTATCATTGCTTCTCTGTGCAAATTGCAGTACAATTAGTCACACAAATTCCTTTTTTATGATCTATATCTCTTTAGTGTCCAACATGGAAAAATACGTTTTTTAATTTGTATCATTTGTCATTTGTTGGACTGTTTTCTTGCGGCACCGTCGCATTCCCAGTTTCCTCCCACATTACAAAAACATGACCACTTATATACTATATAGACTGCTATGAAAGTATGATTACTGAAGGCCAGAGGGTTTTGCCTCTGCAGAATCGCCTCTAAAAAGAACTGTGGTGGAAACCAGTGAGTGCTACCAGGACAAAGGAGAAGCTTATAGGGGGACGGTGGACATGACCCCCACTGGGCTCACCTGCCAACGCTGGGACTCGCAGTACCCCCACAACCACTCTTTCATTCCGCAGGCGTACACTTGCAAGTGAGTCTTTTCGTCCATCTGTGTGTTCGTCCATCCATCCTTCACTCACTCCTTCCCTCACTCCTTCACTCATTCCTTCACTCACTCCTTGACTCACTCACTCACTCACTCACTCACTCACTCACTCACTCACTCACTCACTCACTCACTCACTCACTCAGTGCCAATGATAGTCTCAAAAGTCTACATACTCATGCTCAAAAGGCAGATCTTTGTGATATAAAAAAGGAGACCACAATAAATCTTTTCCACCATTAATGTGATTAATAAACAAATGCAACCCAGTTTTTTGAGAGAAGTGAAAATAAACAACTGAGATGATGTGGTCGCACAAGTGTGCACGCTCTCTTATTAGTGGGAATGTGGCTGTGTTCAGAATTAACCAACCACATGGAAATTCATGCTGCATGAAATAACAAAACTGCCACAGTAATTTCTGGCGATTACTGGCTGATAGCACATGTGACAATCCCATCTTCATGGCTGGGCTATGGGTTAGGATGGTGGGTGTTCACACATGCAACCATATCTAGAAGCTATGGGCCACATTAATGTAGGAAAACAATGACTTTTCTTGCTAAACCTTCCCTTTATTTATGTAATCACAAAAATCTGGCACTAGAACAGGGGTGAGCAGTCTTTCTTATTCTCTGTACATTTCTTTTTGCTTTCAAGGGATTTGAGAGAAAACTATTGCCGGAATCCAGATGGCCAAGAATTCCCATGGTGCTTCACAACGGACCCGAGAGTGCGCACCATGTTCTGCACCAACATCCCTCAATGCGGCTCCCAAAACAAGCCTGGTGAGAGACTGGCTTTGCACTCTAAAATAGCAGCGGCTGGATTCCTTTTCTCACAATAAGACTTGTGCTTTGCCCAACTCAAAGTGCAAATCACACGCACACGATTGGAGATGTATTTTCACCATGTCCCTGTGGGCAGCTATAGGAGTGTGGGAAGGCCTCGCCACCACGTCTCACATAAACATAGGCTGATGGTGTAAATGGATTAAAGCTGTCTGGTATGATTCTTGTGGATATAAAGTGCGTGTGGTGCTATACGGCCAGAAAATATTCCCGTGAGATCTTCCAAATACAGAAACTGAAACTACTATAGATATTCCAATTTTGTTGTGTACTAAAGTGACAATGAAGGTTACTTTGAAGGTAGTTTGTGGTAGGATCTGCATTACAGAGTAATCAAGATTTTATGTCATAAAATATGTCATAAGAAGTGAGAGGCAAACCATTGGGAACACCTCTCATTTTTAATGCCTCACTTTCCTGGTGCATGTTGCGTTTGTGTCAATGAGACATATAATTATTCAAAAATAACAAGACACACAAAAAAAAGAGCTCTGAGTTCTCTTTTTCATTTCTTGGATTCAGCTTTAACAAGAAGGTTCACAAAACCTCTTACATAAATGCAACCAGACCATCTAGCAACATTAATTATTTTAATGCAGACTCTTGATTTCCATTCCACCCTTTTGAACAGAAATGCAATATTTCGAAGTAAATTCACATTTATATAACCGTATTTGAGGCTCGCTTAGCTTCATCCTCTTTCTTTTGTTGTTTAATTCAGATTGCTATGAAGGCTTTGGAGAGAAATATCGAGGGGAACGGTCAAGGACGAGATCCAATCTGCCTTGCTCTCCCTGGGACGAGCACAGCAACAGGTCAGCTCACTGCATTCAACCCAAAAATCCATTTATACAAATCCTTTCACCATTTTGTCACATACTTCTTGGTAGCAAGACACAGACTGTACCATTAATGTCATATGACAGTATGAGCATTTGAGAAAACATTTAAAATGCTTAAATGTTGATTTGAGCCTTCTTCTACTGCACCAGTTTGAATGTGTGAAGTGTTCACGAAAAAAAAAAATCTTATGTAAAGAAAACTGCTTTGAAGCAAGACACTGATGATAATGGCAGTCTGGTTCCGAGTCTGTCCCCTGAGAAATATCTGCTAGTAATTCTCTTTAAAACTATTTTGGACACTCCATTTGACCTCCTTTCTAACACATTCAGCTGGATTCATTTTCCTGTATTTATTTTTTCCATAATAAACGTAAGACTTTTGGACATCTGGCAGTGCAACTTCAAACACAGCATGTTTTTGCCTGTTTTTCTTTTGTAAGCAATAGTCGTTTCCTTTCTGACACTCGTTAGTACCCTGCCGCTTATTGTTTACAAACACAATGATAAGCTCTATAGCGCTTGCATCGTTGCTTTACATAGACATCAGCAGCCAGTCTAGGAGCTCATCAAAAAGGGCAGCGACCCAGGAAAAAAAAGCACACAAATCGTGGCTTTAACAAAATTAGTTGGCCCTCAGTCTTATTTCTTCATAGTGAGCAATTTAAGCTTCCAACTTTTGTGGTGAACAGTTTGGCAGGGTATCTGCAGAAACTTACCAAGACTTAAATTTGATTTTCCAAAAATAAAGGCCTCAGTTGCAATGAAAAATGACACTTCTTCAGCATCAAATCCGTAATGCCGAGGTCTTAAATTGCCATGGATCCTTTAATCAACATTGCTATTTTCTTCTCGCAAAAAACTAAAGAATTTGATGAATTTATACTTCTGGATGAAGAAAAATAATTCCATGATTGCATCATTGAACTGGACTTTGTCCCAGCTGACTTTGAGGCGAGATGTACACTAAGAACTGTTCATTCGTCAGTCACAGAGCACATATAGACAAAAAAATAATAATAAAAATAAATCCAAGCAACCTTAAAAACTGTTTTGGTTCAGGGGACGGAACATCTGTTCCAGCCTGTCCCAGTGCACAAAACAAGGTCAATGCTCAGAGGAGTTTGGTGTGGAAGAACACATTTTGGATGAGCTACAACATGCACAGTCCAACATGTTGTCAAAAAACGTTCCAGATGAGTGGACTGAGCTACAAGCAACCCTAATGGTCTGATTTACAAAGATCCCAAATTGAGGTCACTAAATTACGATTTTGGGAGATGCCCGCCAATGTAAAATGAATTTAAGTGATGGAATTGAAAGTGCTAGTGGGAGAGGCACTTCGTCTTAATAGTGATTGCATTGATGAATTGGAGGAAAGCAACCACATGAAAGCCATGTTTTGTTGGATTTAATTAACCTCAAGATCATGGAGCCAGTTGCACTTGGTATGTGCCAACCCTGTGTACATAAGCTTTGAAAAATGGGATGGTGCACCCCAAAACTGCTCTGGGAAAACGCGGCACAAATTTCGACATAAGGCCTACGCTGAAATGACCCAGATGCACGGAAATGCAGAGTGGTAAGGAGTTATATCACTCACTGGTAATATGGTAATATGGCCAAAACTGCATTACAGACTAGAAAATATTCTGCAAAAATATTTTTGTTGCGTTTTGAAAATGTTGAGCATAAGAGATTAATTTTCCATCCCACCTCTCATTGTCTGCTTGCATCTACTCCTTTCAGAAAAAAATAAAAAAATAATTTATTTTGAATTAATTTAACCAATGAGGTTGATGGAGTGCTGGGTGCACTCTGTTAATGATCCGGTTCCTCGTCGTCTTGCATGAGCAATTAAGTTTTTGCCTTTTGTAATTCAGATCCTTCAGCCATTTTCACAACCATTAAGTGTAACCAGCTGAGTGTCCCAATACTTGAGTCCATAGAGCAGAAAGTGTTTCTTACACATCCTCCATGCAGTAAATATTCATTTTACTATAATACCCCCTTCATAGCTTCTCAACACCCTTGGAGACACTTCCCCTAGCGATGACCTGAGTATAAATCCTGATAGGGGCAATCCACCTCACTCCTCACCTCTGACCTTGTGTCCCTCCTCCAGGCAGCACCTCAAAGTCATTCCGATGCACTCCCTGGCTCCCGCCCAGAGGGGTTCAGAGGTCTAGGTTTAGGGAGTCACCCAGAGAATTGGCTGCTAAGCTCATACTTTGAGATACGTGATAAGAGCTCATTTGTCAAAACTTACTGTGGTGTTCCTGTATGGACGAGCATGGAGGAATTTTAGTGAGGCAGAATCATGTGTCAAAGAGTGTAGGTGGCTGTTTATGTGAGTAATTTCTCCGTGCATCACCTCCTTATCTTGTCCCGCAGGACAGAGAGCCTACACAGCTGTGTACTTCCACTGGCCAGATCCTATCTGCATGCATTTGTTCAGCTTTTATAGGAACTCAATCGCCAGGAAGTCTGTTTTTATTACATATCTTCTTTTAGAGCCTGAGCAAAAGGGTGCAAAGGTTGTCTTGACATTCTTTTAATTGTGTCATTATTTTCAGGCCAGGCCGAGGGCTTTTCCATTTTTGAATACGTTTTTACTTTTTTCAGTTTTACAAGCGTATTTGAGAATTCAGCCTTTTTAAATCGTTTCCCTTACAAACATGAACATTGATAGATCCGTCGAGTATGGGTAGATTCACAGAAAATATTGTAACAGAGCAATGTCTGGAAGCACTTTTCTGTTTCGGTTATGTCAAGGTCGCTTTATTTAATTGGAGAGGTCCTTCAAAAACTAAACTTGTTCAAAAAAAAGTTTTATTGCAGGGTCAAAGTTTGATGACTCACCATTAAACATTTAACTCTAATAACTCCACAAGGTCGGAACGAAACAAAAAAAATCACCTAGCAACCTGACAGTTGGTAGGCATATCCATCATGAATAGAACTGCGAAAAAGTCTCAAGGAACCATGCCCGAAAAGACAAATGAAAATTGCCAAGTAGATTGTGGTAATTTTTTTATCACCATTTCCATGGGACTTTCAAAGAAATGCATCAGACTGCTTACTACCAAATGTGAAAAATTAATTAAATGTGTTTAGTTTTTGAGCTCAGTATTGATTTGTTATAGAGTCCTTTGTTGTTTTATAGTGGCGAGAGGGGAATGACAGTCGCAGGCCTTGAAAAAAACTACTGCAGAAACCCTGATAATGACAAACACGGACCGTGGTGTTACACCAACAATTCTGCCATTCGTTGGGACTACTGCAACGTGAAACCATGTAAGTGTGCACTTGAGAACAATGGGCTCCTTTGACAAATTTGTGGTAATTGTTTCCTAAAAGCTAGCATATTAGCACACATTTTAAAAAAGCTTAGTCCACCATTAAGTGGTTCTTTTGAATGATACTGTTTGTGTTAAAAATCTACCTATGGTCTGTTTTCCTATTACTTAACTAATAATGAATAACCCACAATAGAGGTGACATTAGCTAAGTGTGGTAACAATGTCAAGGAAGTAGGATTCATTGTTTGCTTGGGTGGGAACTTGTTTTTGGTAGAAAGTAACACGACTTGTCGTGGCTGGTATACGTATGTACAGACACAGAATACAAACTAGTGATACAATTTTGCTGTTGAGTGGAAAATTCACACAGCCATTATATGATCCTGTTCGCCACACATGACAAATTGAAGGTCCCTGTTGGCTGTGACATTTGACCCACAGTAAATGCAACCTTCTTGTGCATCCCTTCCTCTCTTATTGGTATCGGTTAATCCTGGCTGACCCCATTTTTTTGTCTCCTGTGCTCTGTGCAGGTGATGCATCCCAGAACACCATTCCAGTAGGTGAGTGTCTAAGGCAGCTCATCAATCTGCCTTTGCCTGATTCAGAGTTAATGACAAACCGGAAAAAATGGTCATCCATTTCATGTGCACTTGTTGCAGTTTGCAATATGAAAATGTGTGTGTTTGTCAGTACATGTAGGTGTGTTAACTGGAAGTAGCGTAACATTTAACCTGTTTGTGGAGCCCAGCTTTTTGTGCGGTACAAG
This sequence comes from Syngnathus floridae, assembly GCF_059516105.1. Classification (NCBI taxonomy): domain Eukaryota; kingdom Metazoa; phylum Chordata; class Actinopteri; order Syngnathiformes; family Syngnathidae; genus Syngnathus; species Syngnathus floridae. Next base: position 7,527,314 of record NC_142418.1, on the reverse strand, counting down.
GAAATCCATTAACAATCGGCACTCGCTATAATTTCCATGTTTGCATCTTTTTGTCATCCTCCGAGAAAAATGACTACAATTACAGAAGTTGAGAGACACTTACAGTAGTTGTGAAAGTCTTCTTCGATTGTGTCTTCATGATATCATTGTACTGCCCCCCCAGAGATAAATCTCATACACCGGGAGTTAGGATAGTAGCAGCATTTAATTCTGGACATATTTAATTATTTTTTACCAAGTTCTTTTACTATGTTCTTAGTTTAGTGCGATATTTGTCATTTATTCATTTTTAATGTTAACCCCAGCCTTGAATAGCCCTGCCGGTAATTGCATTGAAATGTAAGGTCCGCCTGTATTTCTATTTGCACGCGTGCACAGGTGAACTGTCCTCCGTGGGGTGTTTCGTCCATAAGAGGGCCCGAATCGTTGGCGGAGGTCCGTTGCACGTGTCAGCCGGCAGCTGGATGGTCAGCATACAAAAAGGGTACGGCCGACTCTTTAATAATCCACACATTTTTCCACACTCCTGAAGGGCACGCAGCTCTCTGGGAACTTATTAAACACCATCATTAATATTCCATGCAACTGCTTTGAAAACATCATTTGAAGCAACTCTAAATATCACAGGCATTAATCTGCCGGATATACTTTGATCAATCTAATTGATTTAATTGATTTCTTTGGGGATTCTTTGCAGATCGACGCACTGGTGTGGGGGTTCGCTGGTACGAGAGGAGTGGGTACTCACAGACAGACAGTGCTTCTCCTCGTGGTACATTTGTAACTTCAGTTTTTGTTTTTATGTTGGTGTTTTGCCAACCTAACTCTTCCATTGTACCTCAGCGTTCCTGATCTGAATGAGTATCGGGTATGGCTGGGGGTGACCAATATCGCAGACCCAGCTGATTGGGCCACGAAACAAGAAGTGCGCATAGCACAGGTGATATGCGGTCCTGAAGGTTCCAGTTTGGCCCTGCTAAGACTCTCAAAGTGAGTGACACTTGCCGCAAGTTAGAGATCATATATAGAGGTGCACAAAACGCTGACTGTGCTTACTCTATTTTGTTGCAGGCCTGCACGCCCCGCTGACAATGTGCACACCATTCAGCTGCCAGTGGACGGCTGCTCTATTCCTGAAGGAACACTTTGTAAAATGTACGGATGGGGAGAGACCAAAGGTATTTCTACATTATTTATCCATTTATAATTTTTAACTAACTTTACTTTATTATTTTTGTTTAACATAAAACAAAAAATAAATAAAATCATATCACTTCGTTACTTTGGCAGGTCAACTTTTCAAATTTGTGCTTTTGACTTCCTCAGGTACAGGCTATGACGACATCCTGAAGGCAGTCAACCTTCCCATCGTGAGCAACGAACGGTGCGGAGAGCTGCACCGGGGAAGCCTGCACATCACCAACAGCAAAATCTGCGCGGGAGGTCGCAGGAATGAGGGCGTGTGTGAGGTAAAGCCCCCGTTCATACTCGCTCGGTTCTCTGAGATACAATAATTGTTCCCCGTGTGCATCGAAGCAAATCTTTCCGCTCTCGGTTCCTCGCTTTGCTTTCACAGATCTAAATCTTGAGCAAATGTTTGGACTTAATGCTGGGAGTTTCAAATAAAGTGGAGGAGCTGTTCATTGCACTACATTTCATCAGCAACCCAAAGCCTTAAGCTTTTGTGGTTTCGTGTGTTTGGAGATTTTTGCTACATCTCTAGCAACCACGAAAACACATTTCGCTTGCTTTTAATACGAGAAAAGTAAACTTTGATATTTGGCATTTTAGTAGGAGAAAATCAAGAACTCTGCACAAGTCAGAAAAGAGCCTCGCGAGTTAACCTTTCAATCAAGACCCAAGTTCCTGTCGCAAATATCAAGTGGCATCAAGTCCATCATAAAATGCACAACAATGAAATAATCTTCAATTAGATGGCAAACGGTCCAAGGGCAAGCTCATCATCATCTCAGTCTTTATACTTTTTGAAACATACTATTAATTTGCTGCAAGATTTTTGTAAAATCTCAAATGTTTGTCTTTGCTCACTAAAGCTCAGGAAACGCATTGATTTAATTCATCCACCCCCACAGAGGGATTACGGCGGCCCTTTGGTGTGTCAGGATGGTGAGATCAAGGTCGTGATCGGCGTGAGCGTCCACGGCCGAGGCTGTGCTCGCGCCAATCGGCCCGCCATTTTCATCAACGTGCCCTTCTACACACAGTGGATCTACAAAGTCTTTAGGCATTACCCTGAGCCGGAGCTCAGTGCCGAATAACCCGGCCAGGTGGTCACGCCGGAAACTACTCAGGA